>NC_134702.1:155065284-155298077 GCF_043290135.1 Rhipicephalus microplus | reverse complement strand
AAATAGCAAGCGCTTCCAACAAGTGGAACGCCTGCGACCTGCTCACAAACGTGCGCTTTTACCTCGCTGATGTGGCCAGCCTCTGGTTGGCCACATCACGAAGGCGAAGGCGAAATCACCACGAAGGCGAAACCACGAAGGCAAAGTCACCAACTGGTCCGCCTTCAATACCACCATCGCTGCGGTCTTCGGTCGTCCCGCCGTGCGCCGGCTTCGCGCGGAACAGCGTCTCCGTAGTCGAGTCCAGCGCAGGGACGAGACCTTCACAAGTTACATTGAAGATGTCTTGTCTCTTTGCAAGCGCGTCGATGAATCTCTAATCGAACACGACAAAATCAAGCACATCATCAAAGGAGTTGACGATGATACCTTCGAGATGCTCGACGCAAGGAATCCACAGACCGTCACCGATGTTGTCCAGCTCTGTGAGGAGTACGACGAGTTGCGTAAGCAGCGTGTCTCGACGCGAAGGGCCGCTGAAGATACGGCGGAAGGGTCCGCCCTCGTGCACGACGTCACTGCTGATCACATCGTCTTACTGCCCCACATCAAACAATTCATTCGTGAAGAAGTTGCGCGTCAGCTTTCTCTTGTGGCCGAAGCATCCGCGCCAGTGACCTCGTAAGACCCACGTCTACGCCAGGTCATTGACACAGGTCACGCAGGCACTGCCTCCATCGCCATCTGTCCCTACGCCGCTGACCTACGCTGCCGTAGTTACTAGACCCCCAGCCCCACCTGTCTCTGGCGCATACCGGGGCACCGGGTCCTCCTACCCTACGACGCTGCCTACATACACGGCACCCCATCCCGTTTCGCCCCCTGCACCTTCTGTCGTAAACCCATGGCGCACCTTGGATAATCGACCCATCTGTTTCGCATGCGGTTTCGTGGGACATATAGAACGCTACTGTCGCCGTCGCAACTTCCAGCCTCCAGAGTATGGGAATTCTGCAAATTACCAGGCTGCCCAGAATCCCCAGCGACCATCTTCTCCTATCACCGAGTCATTGTCCCCATGACGCCCTGTCGATTTTCGCCGGTCATTACCACCCCGTCGCCGATCTGTCTCCCTGATTCTTCGGCGCACGAGCCCCGCTCGAGAGGAAAACTGACAGCCGCAGTTCCGGAGTCAAGAACTGCGTCATCGTCGAACTTTCCAAGACCTCCTCTTTGTCCGACCAACGAAATTGATGTGCTAGTAGAAGGTGTTGCTGTACGTGCACTTGTCGACACAGGCGCCGTCGTTTTTGTAATTAGTGAAAAACTGTGTCGCCATTTGAGAAAAGTCACAACGCCGCTTACGAATCTTGCTCCGCGTACAGCCACCTCCCATTTCATCGCGCCGACAGCTCAGTGTACAGCACGCGTTCTTATTCAAGATGTTTGGTACGCCGTCAACTTTGTTGTTCTCCCACGTTCATCTTACGACGTCATACTAGGATGGGATTTCCTTTCTACCCATCAGACCCACGTCGACTGCGCTCGTGCTGAACTCACGTTGATGAATCCGTGCCTTGATATCGACCACCACAGTCCCTCGAAAGTGCTTGCCGCAGCTGACGTCCGCATCGCGCCGTTGTCCGCCGTCCTAGTGCCTGTGTTTTCCCCTGCTGCCACTAACTCGACGCTCCTGTTCGAACCAACTATAGCTAGTGTGCCACACCGAACCATCGTCCTCCCGTTTGCCGTCATCAACTTTTCCAATGGTTTGGCGGTACTTTATGCGTGCAACGTTTCTGCTTGTCCGTACATCCTGCTACGAGCCGAGTGTCTGGGAAGCTTCGAGACTTTAAATTGTATTTTCGAAGACCCGATATATCCAGACAAGCCATTTTCACCAAAGGAGGAGGAAGAAGAAGTGAATGGAAGAAGCCCGTAGTTTTCTGTTAAGTACGGCAGCACACCGTCAAATTCAGCTTGGTGGAATGAAGATTGTACGCTTGCGTATAGGCGACGTAAAGCTGCTTGGAAACGTTTACGCCACAACCATACTCCAAAAAATTGGGTTGACTATAAGTTCCACGCAGCGCTGTTTAAACGTACAGTTGCAATAGCTAAAGATAAGCACAATTCTGACTTACATTCGCGTTTATCAAAACCCGATAAAAGATCTGCCCTGTACAGGTTTCTACGGAACAAAAAATCGACGAAGGTACCAGCATATTCGCATTCAGTAGTGCTGTCTCCTAAAGAGACAACAGATTTGTTAGAGGGCATCGCGAAAGGACTTGAAGCGCGTTTTGCTTCGTCATGCTTGAGACCTGTGACATTCAAAAGCGCAACCTCGGACTTTCGGGAAGTCACTATGGCTGAACTGGCAGATGTGATACTAACTGTAAAGCAAGCAGCTCCCGGTCCAGACCAGATTACAAACTCTATGATTAAATTGATATTTAATTCCCATCCCGAGGAGCTTTTGAATATTGTTAACTGCTCCTTACATCACACATGGATTCCAAGCGCATGGAAAGTTGCTAAAGTTGTGTTGCTGCAAAAAAATCCAAGCCTCGGATATGTCCTGGATAACATTCGGCCAATTTCGCTTACTTCAAACCTAATTAAAATAATTGAAAGAATTCTTCATAGAAGGCTCAGTGAATTCATCGCTCGTCAGGACATTCTTTCACCAAGGCAAGTAGGATTTAGACAGGGGTGCTCTATATGGTCGGCTCATGTTGATTTGGAAAGCCGAATCCGCCTTGCAAAAGTATCTGGTGAGCTTTCTGCATTAGTCACGTTAGATATCGCAAAAGCCTACGATAGTGTGGAATACAGTACATTAATTTCAAGATTAGTGGACTGTGAGGTTCCCAAGTACATTATATCTTGGGTTCAGGAGTTTCTCTTTGAGAGACAATTCTTTTGTTGCCACGAGGGAATTACTTCTGCCTCATATAAGCAAACAAGAGGTGTTCCGCAAGGATCAGTCCTGTCACCTCTTTTATTTAATATATTATTATCATCTATTCCCGTTCATAAAAATGTTCCTCTTTATGTCTACGCCGATGATATTGCTTTTTTCTCGTCATCCCGAGATATCAATAGTTTATATCAAATCTTGCAGTCATATTTGAGTGAGCTTGAGGTATGGCTTGGCGGGCTGTCTTTTTCACTTAATGTTAGTAAATGTGCTCTGCTTGTATTCCCTCTATCCGTTCCCGTATTTCTTTCACTTCATTATCGAAATGATCCGATTCCACAAGTAACAGCGCTAAAATATCTTGGTATTGTTTACGTGGACAATTTAAATTGGCAGCAACAAATAGAATCAAACACCCGTAAAGCAGAAAGCGCCGTAGGATTGCTCCGCCGGTTTTGCAATAAGAATTCAGGGATGCGCAGGAATACGTTACTTATGATATACAAACTTTACGTACGCCCAATTCTGGAGTTTGGCTGCGTTCTGTTTTCTGGAAGTGCTGAGTACAAATTAAGACCACTTATATTGCTAGAAAGGCAAGCTCTGCGGCTGTGTCTCGGACTACCTAGGTGTGTAGCGAATAGCGTGCTTTATTTGGAAGCTAGAATTACTCCACTTGATGCTAGATTTCGACAGCTTACTGTGCAAACATTTTTAAAACTTTACGATGCACCCCTCTTCTGTTCTCAGACAGTGTTCATCAAACATCCAGTTTCTTTCTTTCAGCGCCCGTGGTCTCGTTATCAAAGACCCCAAGTCATTTTCGTCGAGTCTCTGTTATCAAATCTTCACGTTTCCCTCCGGCATTTAACTCCCCAAACCCAATGCTCGGTGCCAGTTGACTTAATTTTCGATGATATTTTTCCAAAAAATGCCAAGTTACTTCCAAAGCATGTTCTGGAGGGCCTCCTTCAAGACCATCTAAGTCATTTTCCTAAATACGTAGTAATTTCGACGGACGCAACGCAAAATCTTCAGAAGGCTGGAGTAGGTATTTTTTCTCATCAGCTTAATTGGTCTTTTGCGCTCCGTTTGCCTGACTTCACACCAATTTATCTCGCAGAATTCCTGGCTATTACATTGGCTCTTCGAAAACTAAATTATCAGCAATCAAAAGCTATTATTATTTCGGATGCTTTGTCTGTATGTACACATCTAACGTCCGCAAAGAAGTCTCCTCTTCTCAGGATATTTTGGTCTCTCGTACCGCATAGCCTATCAGAAGTTCGGTTTATTTGGGTCCCCGGGCATGCTGGAATTGAACTAAATGAAATTGCTGATTCGCTCGCTTCGGCATCTTTAAATTTCCCTGTGGTGCCAGTAGCTCCACAGTTTCCTTTTATTACTGCCGAACGATTCAAACGCCTGTTAATCTTAAAAATGAACGAAACGTCGCTTCTACAATCTGAAGAATTTCGGCACTTGCAATTCACATGGAACACCGCAAAATGCCTTTCCCGTCAATGTGAGGTGACCCTCACAAGCTTTCGCTGTAGAATTCCTCTGTTAAATTTTTATCTCAACAAATCAGGATTTTCATTAACTAACCTATGTGTAGTTTGCAATGAACCGGAAACAATAGATCACTTTCTTCTCACATGCCGCCGCTTCGCCTCACTGCGCCGAATAATTCTTGAAAGACCGATTGGTATGCTCGGATTGCCAGTCAATACATCCACCGTATTATCGTTTGGAGCCAGTCAGTTGGGTGTGGGCCACAGTGCTATTCTGTCAGCGCTACATAAATTCATTCAGGCAACCAGAAGGATACGCTGCTAGTGGTACTGCCAGATATATCCAATTCTTTCTTCCCCTTCCTCATTCTTGTTAATTCGTTTTATATATTCTGTTTTATCGTATTCTTCTAAAATTTTATCACGTTTTTTTTAAAGGAACCTTATTATTGTTTCTATCTAATTTCTCTTTATTTTTTAGCAAGCGTTATAAAAATTATCTATCATGAGGTACAGTGTGGCCAATCCCCCATGTGGGTATGAGCCAAAATCTTCTAGGAGACAAGACAAGACAAGCTTCATTTCGCTGTCTTAATTCAGTTATTATATTGAGTTCAGGATCTTTTTACAGTGTGTGCGGTAGGTGAACTGTCTCCAGAGTGGCAGTTAAACATCGGTGAGTCGGAGATTCACTACGCATCGCGATCAGAGGTGCCCCTTAGCGGGCCCGTGCCTCATACCTGGCAAAGCCCGGGTATGGGGGACAACGAGATGCCGCTAGCGCCAAGAGGAGCACCACTTATCCATCCCGCTCGACTTTAAGTTGCTGCAGGCTCAGCAACAATATTGACGTCCCCTACAGAGAGCAGCGAGGCCTCGCAGTGCAAGAAGAGGCGTACAGAGGAGGAAGAGGTTGACAACGATGACGCTACATCGACGTACTCCCTTAATGACATGACACAGATGGATACAGAAGCACCCAAGGAAGACGAGGGAGCTTACACGGTGGTCACCCATCACAAGAACAGAGCTACGGGGATACCGGTGGTATTCAGACCAATCGCTGCCGAGGACTCCTTGTGGAAGGTGAATCCCAATCGCATAGCGTCTGAGATAATCTCTGCTATCAATGAGAAAGTGAAATCATCAAGAATCAACAGAGACGGAAGTTTTTGTGTTGGAGTACGGTCTTTGTACTCGGCAAACAAGTTACTGCTGATCAAGAGTCTGGCTGGATTGCCTGTACAAGTGATGATACCTCAGTCTTACATGAAGACCTTAGCAAAGATAAGAGATGTTCCACTCGAATACAGTGATTATGACCTACTGGATTATCTTAAAGATGCTGGAGTAATCTCGGTCACACGACAAATAGATGGGTAAGAAATGAAGATGGAAGTGTCACAATGCAGCCCATACGAAATGTAATACTCCAGTTTAGACATGACATGCCATTGCCAAAAAGAGTTGCTCTCGGCTTTACGGTTCACACTGTCGAGGAATACATTGAGCCGGCGGTAAGGTGTTACAACTGCCAGAGATATGGGCATAAGGCTAAGACTTGCAGGGGAACCAAGAGGTGCAAGGTATGTGCGGGCGCACATGATTACAAAGAATGCACCTCGAAGCGTCAACCTAAGTGTGCAAACTGTGCTGGACCACATCCGGCGTCGTTCTCAGGCTGCTCTCGAAACCGTTTGGCATCAGCGGCACAAAGAGAGAGAATTGTAAAAGGGTACCATAAGATACAAAAAGGTCCAGCACCCAATGCGCATATAGTCGAAGATGTTCCTGCGGCACAAAGAAGTGCAAAACAGTGGTGCCACGACTCTTACTCGGAAGTATTGAAGCGCTCAGCACCAAAACATCGCGTTGGAAAAGAAGTCCGGGCCCAGGAACATGCTGAAGTGGAACTTTCTACCAGGCCAGACACAGACAAGGAGCCACTGACTACCAAAGGGAAGGGTCACAGCAGCTTGCTGAGTAAAACTTCTTCGAGAAATGCGATCTCGGCGGAGACAGCCGGAAGCGAGCAAGTCATTTTCCCAATAATCTTTGCGGCTCTCAAAGCAATTCTGCGATCCCTGCCACAAGCAGGTTCTTTATCAGAAGTGAAATTGCTGCTAGATGTTGAGCTTTTTCTCTTGTCGTAATCATGGCTACCGGACTATCTAACTGGTACAAAAGAAGTGCAATATTCCAGTGGAACTGCAACGGTTTGCAGAATAAGAGTGAAGATTTTCGGAAATTCGTCGCTCAGCACGGGTTTCCGATTTTGTGTATTTCCGAAACAAGAGTATCCACTAACTTTCGCTTGTCCAATTATGTGGTGTACCAAGCAGACCGTCCTGCTGCAAAAAGCAGAGTGATGTTGTGTGTGAGACGCAATATTTCGTCGACACTAGTGGCTACTTCAAAAACAGATGCGCCGGAATTTGTTAGATGCAAAGTGAAGTTTGGTAACGTTACTGTAACTGTAGTTAGTGTTTACGTGCACCCTCAAGCAAACGTTTCATACGCAGAGTTGGCTGCAGTGTGTAGATCTGACCATGATCCCATAATTATATGTGGTGATTTTAACGCGCACCATGAATTGTGGGGTAGTGAGCGTTGTAGTGAAAGGGGATCTGCTATAGTAAAAATATGCGAAGATTATGGTTACACTATACTAAATGATGGTTCTCCAACGTTTCTACGGGGGCATAACTACTGCAGCGTACTAGACATTACTGTGTGCTCCTCTGAATTAGCGGCTGGAGCAGACTGGACTGCAGACGCTGACACAAGAGGAAGTGACCATTTGCCAGTATTCATATATCACCCAAAGTTTAAGAAAACAAAAAATAACCGCACAACAAGAATTACAAACTGAGCAATCTTTCGAGAACTACAGAGACAAAATCTTGAACCCTGTTCTGACGCAGAAACGTATGCATCTAAGATAAAAATTTTTCTAACAAAAGCAACTCGTACAGTACCAATTCCAGATGGGTATTCAGGTGTTGGCGCTGAGTATGAGAGGCTTCTGGCAATACCACGCCGATCTGAAAGAAGATATCGCAGGTCAGGTAATTTAGAAGATTTCAAGGTTGCACAGAAAGTACACACTACAATGCGTAACCAACTGCAGAAGCTTTCAACCAAAAGGTGGCAAGATTTATGTGCCTCACTTTCCCCATTTACCTCGGCGACTCAACTGTGGAACATGGTACGCGCCCTCCGACAGCCAGTAGTCCACTCGAGACCACTACAGGCTCTAGCGCTGTCTCGAGGAGTTAGCGAACGGGTGATTGCCGAAGAATTTTGCGATCTTATACTAAGAAATGGAGAGACCGCCCAAACGAGCAAATATAAATCCTCAGCAGAATCAGCTTCGGCGGTTGTAACAAAGTCCTCTGCGATCAGTTCATCAGATCTGGATGACAGCTTCACACCAGAGGAGCTCCAATATGTGTTGTCTTCACTAAAACGAACAAGTTCACCAGGAACAGATGGAGTTACATACGCTGCTCTTGCTAATTCGTGCAAAAAAGGAAAATTACACCTGTTGGACATCTATAATAAAATTTGGCAAAAAGAAAAAGTTCCGGAAAGTTGGAAGATATCAAAAGTAGTACCGTTGCTAAAGCCAGGGAAGAGCCCTATGCAGTTGGACTCGTTTAGGCCGGTTAGTTTGACAAGTTGTTTTTCAAAAGTGATGAAAAAAATGATCAATGAACGAATTTTATGGTGGCAAGACATGAAAAAACTACTACCAGAAAGCATAGCCAGCTTCACAAGAGGTAGATGCACAATGGACTGCATTCTGGATTTGGTCACAGATGTGGAAAACCAACGAACGCAAGGAAACATCACTGTCGCTGTATTCCTTGATGTCCACTGAGCATACGACACAGTGAGTCACGTTCACGTTCTGGAAGGCCTGGCGTTACAGGGATTCAAGGGCAAGATACTGCGTTGGATCGCTGACTTCCTGAAGCACAGGAAAATTTTTGTAGTTACGCAGGAGGGCCCAACGTCAGATCATGTCGTCAACCAAGGAGTGCCACAGGGCAGCGTACTAAGCCCTACTTTCTTTAATGCAGTCATGGCGCAGCTCCCGTATAATCTTCCACCCAACATCATTGATTGATTTGTGGAGCTTAACGTCCCAAAACCACCATATGATTGTGAGAGACGCCGTAGTGGAGGACTCCGGAAATTTCGACCACCTGGGGTTCTTTAACGTGCGCCCAAATCTGAGCACACGGGCCTACAACATTTCCGCCTCCATCGGAAATGCAGCCGCCGCAGCCGGGATTTGAACCCGCGACCTGCGGGTCAGCAGCCGAGTACCTTAGCCACTAGACCACCGCGGCGGGGCTTCCACCCAACATCAGATGTTCAGTATATGCTGATGATATAAGTATATGGACGTCTGGTCCATCGTTTTTGGATATACAACAAACTCTACAAGAAGGATTGGATAATGTAGACAATTTTCTAAAACAAAGAGGTGTGGCACTGAGTCTGGCCAAAACAGCCATACTTCCGTTTACATTAAAAAGACCTAGAAATTTCCAGATTATTCTGCAAAATCAGCCTATTAAAATGGTGAAAACTCATAAATTCTTGGGAGTAATTTTAGACCGGAGACTAACATGGTCGCCTCATGTCCAGTCCCTGGAACAAAAAGTGAATCAGGCCATTCGAATCCTCCGGCATCTCTGCGGGGCCAAATGGGGTGGTACTACAGAGTCGTTATTAGCCCTACATGTTGCCTGGATACGCCCCATCGTAACTTACTCACTGCCCCTGCTGCACGGACTCCCAGCCTCCACCGAAAGGAGACTTCACTTGTTATTGGCAAGGAGCTTGAGGGTATGTCTGGGTTTACCACGGTCAACTTCCAGTGATTTAGTGTATGCGGAGGCTCGAGAGCCACCTTTGGCAGTACTTCGAACTAAAGAAACATCTCAAAATTTATTTAGAATTTTCACGCAACATGAAAGTCATTTTTTATCTGGTGCACTAACACAAAGAACGGCAACGAGACTACAGGATACTATATCATCATTTCAAGCAGTAGTACCAGAATTTAAACAATGGAAACCTTCAAAACCACCTTGGGCGCTGCGACTTCTCAACGTTATCCGTGAAATAGACGGCATAGAGAAGAAAGCAGCCATGGCACCTCTAGTAGCGGCACAGTTGGTACTTCATCAGCTTCATGTAATGCATAATGAAAAAACGAAGATATATACAGATGGATCATGCACAGAAGAAGCGTCAGCCTGTGCGGTCTTTATACCCGAAATTCAGGAAAAGAAGATGTACAAAGTACCGCTCAAATCTTCATCGACGACAGCAGAATTGGTGGCTATCTTTGAAGCAGTTAAGCTTATCTGCGAGAATCCCAAGCCACGAAAATGGGTGATATGCACTGATAGTAAACCTGCTCTTCAGCTAATCGGAAACGTGAGATCACCTTACAAAATTGGTGAAATACCACAATGTATCGCAGAAACTGTGGAATATGCCTCAGCGCAGGGTCACAACATCGTATTCCAATGGATACCCAGCCACATTGGAATAAAGGGAAATGAATATGCTGATAGTCTCGCGAAGAAAGCATTGAAGGAAGGACGGGATTGCACAATCCCTATATCTGGGACGGATATTCGACATTTTATATCGCAAGGAGCCAACCATTGTTCGATGGAGAAGTGGTTTGAGAGCCCTAAATCAAAGGAAACGGTACTTTATGAAGCTGATCCACACAGAAAATTTTCCATAGCGACAGACCTTCCACGACACCTAGAGACATTGATCCACCGACTTAGATTGGAAGTAGCATACACAAACAGCTTCCTGCACAAGATACATCGATCCAACTCACCGGAATGCCATTGTGGTCATGCAGAAGAAAATGTTCGCCATATTCTTTTGGAGTGCATTAAATACGCGAAAGAAAGAGAAAAATTAAAGGACAAATTAGCAAGTTTGGACAGACGGCCCCTCACAATAAAGAAACTACTTGGACCATGGCCTGAGATGCATCTTCAGAAAAAGGCAATAATCTTCCTGACAGACTTTTTAGTGGAGACCGGACTGGACAAGCGCCTATGACTGACAGCCAGAAATGAGTATTATGTAAAGTGTGGTCATGTATATACTGGCATTAGAGTAGTAAGGTGTGCGTGAAAGTAGTTTATGACTGTGTGAACTGCGTGAAGAAAACTGTGTATTGACATGTTATTTGAACTGGTTTCACTGTGCTATTATGTGTTTTTTTTCCTTTTCCGTATTGTTAATTTTTGGGTACCGTTCTGTATTATTATTTTATTTTTCGCTGCAGAACTATGTGAGATGGAGTAGCAGAGGCAATAGGCTCCTCAACCTCTCCACAGCAAAACAGTTAAAACAACAACAAAACAACAACAACATTTTCACCGACTTGTCCCATTACACCCGCAATTGACGCTAATGAACCTATGAATGTATTCCGCAAGTCCATTGATTGCAACCTCACGCCTGGGCAGCAGGAACAGCTGATCAAGCTCCTACAGCGTTTTCGAGCCCCGTTTGACCAGAATCAGCCTTCCTTAGGTCGAGCGTCATCTGTTGTTCACCGTATAGATACCGGTCAAGAGACGCCATTACGGCAGCATCAATATCGTGTGTCAACTACCGAACGCCGTGTCATCAATGAACAGGTTGACGACATGCTGACACGTGGCATAATCGAACCGTCAAGCAGTCCCTGGGCCTCTCCAGTTCTGTTGGCGAAGCAGAAGGACGGATCAATCAGGTTTTGCGTGGACTACCGACGTCTCAACCGAATCACGCGCAAGGATGTCTATCCGCTGCCACGCATTGACGATGCCTTGGACTGCCTACAGTGAGCCGAATTTTTCTCTTCTTTAGATCGGCGCTCTGGATACTGGCAGGTACCCATGGCAGAGGCCGATCACGAAAAAACAGCTTTCATCACGCCCGACGGGCTTTACGAATTCACAGTCAAGCCCATCGGCCTCTGCAACGTGCCAGCTACTTTCGAGCGAATGATGGACTCTATCCTTCGAGGCCTCAAGTGGAACGTTTGCCTTTGTTGTTTAGATGAAATTGTCGTCTTTTCAACTGATTTCGCAACCCATTTAACCCGCCTCGAGAAAGTCCTCGCGTGTAATTCTGCCGCGGGGCTGCAACTGAATCTGAAGAAGTGCCATTTCGCCGCTCGAAAGCTTACGATCCTTGGCCACGTGGTTTCAAAAGACGGCATTCTTCCTAATCCCGCCAAACTTACAGCCGTTTCAGCGTTTTAAAAACCTACCACCATGAAAGAGCACCGAAGCTTCATAGGCCTTTGCTCTTACTTCCGGTGCTTCGTCCGCAATCTCGCGACGATCATCGCTCCTTTGACCAAGCTTCTTGCCGGCTCTAGAGACCTTTCAGCCTGGTCTGCCACCTGTAACTATTTTTTCAATGAACTGCGCCGCCTCCTCATGTCGCCGCCTATTCTGCGACACTACGACCCATCGGCACCCACAGAGATCCACACCGACGCCAGTGGTGTCGGGCTAGGCGCTATTCTTGCACAGCAGAAAGACGGCTTTCATGAGTACGCGGTTGCCTACGCAAGCCGAACTCTTAGCAAAGCCGAAATCAACTATTCCGTTACTGAAAAGGAATGCCTCGCTATTATTTGGGCGATGGAGAAATTTCAACCTTACGTGTACGGGTGCCCTTTTGACGTCGTGACTTACCACCACGCCCTCTGCTGGTTGTCGTCACTGAAGGATCCAAGCGGTCACCTCGCCCGATAGGCATTACGCCTCCAAGAATATAATATTCGCGTGGTCTATCGCTCCGACCGGAAACATTCGGACGCAGACGCCCTATCCCGTTCGCTTCAACTCCCTAACCCGGACAGCTGCGAAAGTCTAACCTGTGATGCCACTGTCATCACCATCGCCGACATGCCATCTGAGCAACGCAAGGACCCTTGGGTTGCATCGATTCTAGACATCCTAGCTAGGCGGTTGGCTTCACCCTTCTCGCACATTGCGTCGGCAAGTCGAGCACTTCGCCACTCGCGACGACGTGCTGTACCGACGCAACTACGCACCCGGTGGACGTCAGTGGCTACTCGTTATTCCACGTCATCTGCGATCCGAAATTTGTTCCACGTTTCATAACGACCCTCAATGTGGCCACGCAGCTTTACTGAAAACTTATTCTCGCATACATCTCTGATATTACTGGCGTGGCATGTATCGTTTTATACGAAAATATGTTCGGGCCTGCTTGACGTGCCAGAGACGAAAAACTCCCCCTTATCACGCCAGCGGTACCTTGTTACTCTTACCATGCCCATCCCGACCATTCGACCACGTCGACATCGATATCTATGGTCCCCTTCCCGACACTGCTGACGGTAACCGCTGGATCATAGTTGCCGTCGACCATCTCACACGGTATGCCGAAACTTCATCCCTTCCCTCGTCTACAGCAAAAGACGTTGCGACTTTCGTTCTTCACAACATCGTATTACGTCATGGAGCACCTCGGGAGTTACTGAGCGATCGTGGTCGCGTATTCTTGTCAGACGTCAACACAGCATTGCTGCGTGAGTGCCACGTCGTTCACCGCACTACAAGCGCCTATCATCTCCAGACCAATGGAATGACAGAGCGCTTCAACCGCACCCTTGGTGACATGCTGTCTATGTATATCTCGTCAGACCACTTCATTTGGGACCGAGTGCTCCCGTTTATCACGTTCGCCTATAATACCGCCATTCAAAGCATTACTGGGTTCTCTCCTTTTTTCCTCCTTTACGGACGCGAACCTTTTTGCACTATGGACACCATTTTTTCGTACAAACCTGACTCCTCAGAGTCCACGACTTTGTCTCAAGCCGCTACATACGCTGAAGAATGCCGCCAACTGGCAAGATCATTCACAACCCAAGACCAAGGACGCCAAATCACCACCATGACGCATCAAATAACACTACTTCCTACGATCCAGGTTCACTCGTCTGGCTGCATGTCCCTTCTGCTGCACCTCGCCTTTCTATCAAGTTGGTCCCCAAGTATCATGGCCCATATTGTGGGCTACAAAAAACGTCAGCACTGAATTATCTCATTGAGCCACTGAAACCATCTTCTGACCAACGTCGTCGTGGCCAAGAAATTGTCCCCGTCTCGAGACTTAAGCCCTGCTACGATCCTTTCGTGTTTATTTGTCCATAGGTCGCCAGGATGGTTCCTTATTTTGCGGGGAGTAATTGTAATGAATCTGAATAACCGACGCTCTGCTGGTAGCGAAGAAGCCGATGATGATTGGTGGCTGTAGTAATAGCTTGCGCACGCCGCTCGCCATTAGCCAGACCTGCCTGATAAAGCACATTTCGCCAAGCTGCGCCTGAACCTTTCTCGATGTACAACACCTCTATTTTATTATATATATGTGACGCTACGATGAATGGGGGACGTGGCCTGGCTCATACCCCATGTTTATTCTGTTCTGCACTTCCTCCTTCTCTGCCTCTACCAACCATCACTTCATACGTTACACGATTCCCCCTACCCCCGAAAGAAGGCATGGATTACGAACAAGAAAAAGTTAACAAGTAGAGGTTAAGAAGTTACAAATGTCAAAAATTCACAATTGGTTCTATGCTCCAGGGGGTTCCGTAAACATCCAAAGACTTCAGGGGAAAGTGCAGCAGTCCGGTTAACGCAGGAGTTCTGGTGGGCGAGGCTGGTGGTTGCGTCCTGGATAACACAAAAACGCTTTGGGCATGGAAACAGATGGAAATACAGTCGGTATTCTTGCAAAGAACGAACGAGGTTGGAACGCTTTGTAGGATTGAATGTTTCGTAGGCGTCGCATTTTTTGTCGTGGGTCATACAAACGTCGTGCATGCAATTTGCGCGCCCGTTGATCGTGGCTGATTAGGCGCTGCTTGTGTTCCTGCAGAGCACAAGCGGTTGTTTTATGGCTCTTGGGGAGTTTACAATGGTGATGACGCAGATGTCTAGACCGAAGGCGCAATCTTGAACGCTGGTGCGGAAAAGTGCCTTGGCGTTTCTTTCTGCGAAGACTGCTCAGATGCGGAATCAGTCTTTTCTTTAGTGTATGTTGATCACGACACTCTTCAGGCCGCAAGTATCCTCGCGATGTAGTTTTAATTGTTCGTTGCCGATGTTGGTGTGGGCGTTTTAGCTGTTGGGGTTCCTCTTGTTGCTTTTGTTGGCATTGCTGATGTTGCACTGTCTGACGAGGTGGACTTCCTTTGGAACCATGAGCCCGCTTTTCTTTGTAGGTTGACGTGACCAGCAAATAGTTGATACTTGTTAGGGTGTCGCGTTTTGAGTCAGACAATGAAGATAGTGCGCCAGAACCGGCAGAAAAATCTGCTGAGGCTGTTGCAACGCCATTCTTGATGGGCGTTCCTGGCACAGGGCAGAGCTTCGGAGTTGATCCTTCCGAGCCTCCTGTGTTGGTTGGGCTGTCGGGTTGCTGTGAACTCGACGGTGACGCTGCGAGAGACTTGGTTTGGTCAGATTTTACTTGGGGCTGTTTCTCTGTGTCCGCAACTTTGGAGGTAAGCTGTTCTGACGCATGAATGTGGACGGTTGGCCCTGGACTTGGCTGAGCATATTCGGAGTTCCGAAGCTCTATCCCGGCCGTAGTGGGCGTGTGAGACGTGAGGTGGGCGTTGTGAGCGACGAAAGAGCGAAGTGATGTAAAACGAGGATTTTCACTCTTCGAGTAGTCATGACGTTGTTCGGTATTTTTTCCATGCGTCAGCTGGTCTACCATGAGCAAGGCGTCCTTATAAGGCAAGTGGGGAGCGTTAGGAGCGCTTGAAGAACCACGTGACGAAACGTAGGTGGTGGACCACGCATGCGAGACGAAGAGTGAAGGGCATCAGGTGGTTGAGCAACGTGTCGTGTCATATGCTGAAGCGATGACTTCGGAAATGCTGTCTTTCGCGCAGAAGGGAGGCGCGCTTGGTGGTTGGGTTTTTCTCAATATACGCATGGCCTTCTGTAAGTAAACTCATGTGCCACTTCGTCTTGAGGCAGTTGTCGATGCGCGCTGGGCTTTCGAAGGGTTGAGGACTGCTTAGAAAATTGACGATAGTGTGCGGTTGTGTCTAGATGGTTGGTAATGAGTAGGTCTTGGTCATAGTCGTCAAATCGGGTAATCATCTCCTTTTTGATTTTTCGCCATGACTCGTCGTTCTCGAATATGTGAGTTAGGTAAAATTTAAATGCCTCACCGGAGACGTAGTCGTTGAAGTTCGTAACCATCTTCCGTTCCGACCACGATGCAGCGGCGGCATGGAGCTCGAACAGGTTGAACCAGTCCTGTACGGGTCCGTCGTCCACTGATCCGGTGTACTTAGGGATGTCAAGGTCGTCTGATGCTGCTGTCATGATGCTTGGTGGTCTTGGTGGTCTTGGTGGTCCGCGTTCTTCTGTGGTCTGCGTTCGGTCACTGTGCCTCGCTGAGGTCTTCGATGATGATGGCCGGGCGATGAAGTGGTTGCGAGGTCTTCATCCTGTCGGCTCGTGTGACGCTATGATGAATGGGGGACGTGGCCTGGCTCATAGCCCATGTTTATTCTGTTCTGCACTTCCTCCTTCTCTGCCTCTACCAACCATCACTTCATACGTTGCATATATATATATATATATATATATATATATATATATATATATAAATATATATTTATATATATACTTATAAGGGAAACAAGTGTATACCTAAGGGCTCGCTTTTCGTGTTTTACACAATATTAATGTGATCTAACAGACAATAATGCCAGGATCCAAACCTGCGACCTTCGATTAACGCGTTCGGTGCTCTATCACTTGAGCTACCACGACAGCTATCCCCCAGCCACTTTATTGGGTATCTATGTCAATTTTTAAACGCGGGAGTGTCGATTAGCGCCCCTGGTAGCCATTTCGGTGAGTGTGGCACACTCTTTATGAGCCTGTTTAGCGTCACGTAGCACGTGAACTTATTCATAACTGGCCGCTGACCAATAGTCCCTCATATACAATCTAAGGCACCAAGTATACTAGTACGAGACCTTCGTTAATGAATAAGGGAAACAAGTGTATACTTAAGGGCTCGTTTTTCGTGTTTTACACAATAATAATGAGATCTAACAGACAATAATGCCAAGGAAGGTATAGGGGAAGTTATTAGGCCAATTGCAGTGTAATTGTAATGTAAATGTAACTATTATGTGACTTTACATTACAATTGACCTAATAACTTCCTCATACCTTTCTTGGCATTATTGTCTGTTAGATCTCATATATATATATATATATATATATATATATATATATATATATATATATATGAAAGTAGATGCGCTTTCACACAACAACTGTTTATTGTGCCGAAGTTTTGACGGGAACCTCATCTTTTTCAAGGCATAAGACGGGGTTCCCGTGGAAACGTCGGCACAATAAACAGTTGTTATGTGAAAGCGCATCTACTTTCATATTTATAACCTTGCAGCAACCGAAGTTATTCTTCTGCATATAGGCCTTATATATATATATATATATATATATATATATATATATATATATATTAATGAGATATAACAGACAGTAATGCCAAGGAATGCACAAGGGAAGTTATTAAAACCAATGGAATGTAAATAAGAAGAAAAAAAAGTGGATGAAAAAATTACCAACTGTGAGCAGGAATCGAACCTACGACCTTCGAATTACGCGTTCGATGCTCTAACCACTGAGCTATCACAGCGGCCCTCCCTCCATCCACTTTTTTGGGTTTATCTGTGAATTTAGAAGTTGGAGCGACAGTCAGCGCCATCTATAAGCCAAACAACGAGTGTGAAAACACTCTTATGCGCATGTTTGGCGTCACGTAGCACGTGAACTTATTATGAGCGGGCAGCTGATTAATTGTCCCTTCTAAATTCACAGATAAACCCAAAAAAAGTGGATGGAGGGAGGGCCGCTGTGATAGCTCAGTGGTTAGAGCATCGAACGCGTAATTTGAAGGTCGTAGGTTCGATTCCTGCTCACAGTTGGTAATTTTTTCATCCACTTTTCTTTCTTCTTATTTACATTCCATTGGTTTTAATAACTTCCCTTGTGCATTCCTTGGCATTACTGTCTGTTATATCTCATTAATATTGTGTTAAAAACACGGAAAAACGAGCCCTTAGGTATACACTTCTTTCCCTTATATATATATATATATATATATTCTACTTAGGCTAGGCCTCGCACTTTTTACGAACACCTGCTGAGAGTTTGCTTTTTACTCAGTCCATAAATTTGTGCATAGTTTTCAAAATTACTTTCACCCTGTTCCTTTAACCTGCTTTTTCTTGAGGTCATGTGATAACCCACGTAGTAGGTACCGGACGGCAACGATCTCATCGTGTTTTATGCTGATTTTTTTATCCGGAATAAGTGTTTTGCTACAGATGCTCGAAATCATTTTTGCGCAGATCGAGGTGGTTAGAACGTTAGGATACGCACATTTCAAAACTTAGGTGACCTGCACGGCAAATGTGCAATCGTTCTGGTGCCCACAAGTGTTTTTCATTTCATTCACAACATACGATGTTACTCTCACTTCCTTGACTACAATAAAGTGTTGTCATTTGTAAGGCGAAAGTCCCTTCTTTGACATGATTTCACATTCCAAGAACGTACAGTACCGAGAATGTTAGGTGTAGTCTATCCTTATCCGTCAGTTTGATCGTCAAAGCAAAGAAAGAGTAACACCCTAATCGAAAGAATCTTACGTATATTCGCTACACTTGCGCTATGTGTAAGGAAGGCAGAAAGGCGAAGCAAGCAAGCAAAGACCACGCAGATACCAGAACAATGTATCTCCGCAAAAGCCCACAAAATGTGCTTACGCATGAGTCAGCGCTCGTTAGAGCTTCACCAGTGCACAGTGCATTGGCCTCCTGTTAGGTCGAAAAGGTCGCCTTCATTATCCCAAAGTATGACGCACACCTAAATGCCTTTAATTGATTTCACGTAGGAAACTTCCAGGACCCTACACTATGGCGTCTCTTCTAACCATATGATGGTTTTAGGGCGTTGAACCACACATTTAAATGAATATCAGCTGTCACGTACGTAGTGCAGCGAAACATACCTCGGAAGCTTAGAATTAACGCTAGCATATACAGAACCTAGGTCGCCGGTGCTGGTACTGAATAATGTTTGTTTTATAAGATCCTTGAGCGACTTCCCTGCTGATCATCCCTCAAAAAAAAAAAGAGCCGTGAGGATGTCAACTTTGAACTATTTCTGAAAATCAACGACTGAAACTGGAATTTACGTGATTCATTTTGAGAACGCCGGCATGCAAGCGGTAAATATTTCAGTTTTTTTTAGGTTTTACATTCCTCAGAAAAAAAAGCAATAGGAATTCGTTGGTATAGCAATGCTACCAAAGTGGCAAGTATTGTTTTTGCAGCCCCGCTGCGGTGGTCTAGTGGCTAAGGTACTCGGCTGCTGACCCGCAGGGCGCGGGCTCGAATCCCGGCTGCGGCGGCTGCATTTCCGATGGAGGCGGAAATGTTGTAGGCCCGTGTGCTCAGATTTGGGTGCACGTTAAAGAACCCCAGGTGGTCAAAATTTCCGGAGCCCTCCACTACGGCGTCTCTCATAATCATATAGTGGTTTTGGGACGTTAAACCCCACATATCAATCAAGTATTGTTTTTGCATTGAAATAAAGTCAGGTCTGAAAAGACGAAACCAAGAAGTTTAGAAGCTTTCAGGGATAAATTTATGATTGCTCAATACGCACTCTACAATGAAGACCATCGCAGGTGTGATGCAACGGCGTGGTCCACCCCTTCCCCTCTCCATGCGAGAAGCATTTCTGCCTACGCTACTGGTTGGATGTGGGGTGTCTACCATCTCTATTTGCCTGAAAAAGACTCCTCCTATGTGTAGGGAAAGATTAAAACACGAAATATATACAACTTATGACACTCAGCTTGAGGACACGTGGAGAAAGTTAAGGCAGATTTGCACTAAGCGTAGGTGATTCCCTCTCCCGCGACTAGCTTCACCACTGGCTGAGGAGGGAAGGTATTCGAGGCTCAAGATGATCAGCGTTTGATGACTTGAGTGCTCAGTGAAAGCGCCAAGGACGAGCCAGCAGTCCAGTCAAGAGACGCTTTGTCGCAGCTCTCAGGCGCCTGGTCGGTTCCAAACCCGAACCTCCCCTCTCCTTTCACATCCAAACACCATCGTTTGAAGCCTCAATCAAACAGAGGGTATCCAAACAAGTCAATCGCACATGGAGGCTCACATAACCTTCACCAATCACATGAACACTTTCATGACGGCATTGGAAAATAGCGAAGACAGGGTCATGTTTGAGCAGCGCTGTGCGCAGCCATATCAGAAAGAGGGCGAAGCTGCAGTCGCTCGGACGGGCCACGCTTGCTTGGTTTTTCCTATGCGCAAACAAAAATCCTTGGGGCTTTTATTTCACATTTCGCACACCGTGGGTGCTAGCCACTTCATCATCGTAGAAAATAGGCACACACATTTACTGCGTTGTGAGCTGCTACAATTGTTCCATGTTCCTTTTCTGAAGTTTTGTTTTTGCCCAGTTCTAACACGTAATTCTCAGCGCAAACCACGCCTGCAGTATTCGAGAAGCTCCAGGACAGTAGTAGATTATTTTGTTAAGATCATGCCCACTCTTCGAACAATGATGATTGATTATTGATTGATATGTGGGGTTTAAAGTCCCAAAACCACCATATGATTATGAAAGACGCCATAGTGGAGGGCTCCGAAAATTTCAAAAGCTGGGGTTCTTTAACGTGCACCGCAATCTGAGCACACGGGCCACTCCTCGACCATTAAAGATTGTTTAGAAACCTACGTCACCACTAGCAATAACGCTAAAACGTTGTATGGCAAGTGTATAAATGCTGACGTCGTTAGTCAGTTGATAGACGACCAACGCTCTGTTCGTCGCTATCAGTGCTAGTGTCCTGTTGTCATCTGATTTGTATTTGCGTGGCCAGAAGTTCGTCCCGAATAAACAGTTTCATTTTCGACCTGAAGTGTGCTCCTTTCGTCAACGTCACGACGCCATGACGATAGTGTACGAATGTCTCAGAGCTGAAAACTACACGTGAAGTTCTACGGTTTCCAATGCAAGCAGTGCGAGGAGAAAAAGAATCAAGAGTTGATTATGGCAGTTTGTCGATACTTCCCCGGCCTTGTCACTTTGAAGAATCTTTTGTCGTGCACAGTATTACCAACTATTACCGGGGGAAAACGAGATAGCCGGACTCGTATGAAAAGCAAGTGCGTTTGTAAACTGAAGCTACAGGAAATACATAACTGCTGTACATTTAGAGATCGGGCACCGGCTTTCCGAGACAACCATTTGTACTGTGAAAAAGGCTGAACTTGCTAGTTTATTACAGCACTGTTAAAATGCTGTACCGTAAGTACTGCAAGTGCTTTATTCAGCTGATGGCAGTGGACTTCTCGACCAATCAGTCAGCAGGCTGAGGTGTTGCGATGCTAGGATCGAAGCCATGAGTTCGATTTCTGCATACACCAGCTACATTTTCATCGAAGCGCAACGTAGTAACATTGTGGTTAGATGTAGGTGCAAGAATGGCAGACGGAGCGTGTTGGTATCGTATATTTGAAGCGTATGATGGAATGACGCTGAGTGCAAACAGAAGTGGTGCTCGCTGTGTATGCACCCTCTTTCTGTCAATTGTTGTAGTCACGCCTTACATTTCGGATATATTTAGTTCATCATCATCTTCATCATCAGCCTGTCTACGTCCACTGCAGGACAAAGGCCTCTCCCATGTTCCGCCAGTTAGCCCGGTTCTGTGCTTGCTGTTGCCAATTTATACCCGCAAACTTCTTAATCTCATCTGTCCACCTAACCTTCTGTCTCCCCCTACCCCGCTTCCCTTCTCTGGGAATCCAGTTGGTGACCCTTAATGACCAGCGGTTATCCTGTCTACGTGCTACATGCCCGGCCCATGTCCATTTCCTCTTTTTTATTGCAGCTATGATATCCTTAACTCACGTTTGTCCCCTAATCCACTCTGCTCTCTTCTTGTCTCTTAAGGTTACACCTACCATTTTTCTTTCCATTGCTCGCTGCGTCGTCCTCAATTTAAGTTGAACCCTCTTTGTGAGTCTCCAGGTTTCTGCTCCGTAGCTAAGTACCGGCAAGATACAGCTGTTATATACCTTTTTCTTGAGGGACAGTGGCAATCTACTTGTCATAATTTGAGAGTGCCTGCCGAATGTGCTCCACCCCATTCTTATTCTTCTAGTTACTTCAATCTCGTGGTTAGGCTCTGCGATTATTACCTGCCCTAAGTAGACATAGTCTTTTACAACTTCAAGTGCACTATTACCTATCGCAAAGCACTGCTCCTTTCTGAGGTTGTTGTACATTACTTTCGTTTTCTGCAGATTAATTTTAAGACCCACCTTTCTGCTCTCCTTGTCTAACTCCGTAATCATGAGTTGCAATTCGTCCCCTGAGGTACTCAGCAATGCAATGTCATCGGCGAAGCGCAGGTTACTGAGGTACTCTCCATTAACTCTTATCCCTAACTGTTCCCATTCTAGGCTTCTGAAAACGTCCTGTAAGCACGCAGTGAATAGCATTGGGGAGATTGTGTCCCCCTGCCTTACACCCTTCTTTATTGGTTTTCTGTTGCTTTTTTTATGAAGCACTATGGTAGCAGTTGATCCCCTGTAGATTTCTTCCAGAATGTTTATATATATTTCATCTACGCCCTGATTCCGCAGTGTCTGCATGACGGCTGATATTTCTACTGAATCAAACGCCTTCTCGTAATCTATGAAGGCTATGTATAGTGGTTGGTTATACTCTGAGCATTTCTCTATTACCTGATTGATTGTATGAATGTGGTCAATTGTTGAGTAGCCTGTTTTAAATCCTGCTTGTTCCTTTGGTTGATTGAATTCTAATGTTTTCTTTACTCTGCTAGCAATTACCTTTGTAAATAGCTTGTATACTACAGAGAGCAAGCTGATCGGCCTGTAATTCTTCAAGTCCTTGTCATCTCCTTTCTTATGTATTAAGATGATGTTAGCGTTCTTCCAAGACTCTGGTACTTTTCCCGTCAGGAGACACCTCGTAAATAGAGTGGCTAGTTTTTCTAACACAATCTGTCCTCCATCTTTCAGCAGATCTGATGTTACTTGATCCTCACCAGCAGCTTTGCCTCTGTGCATGCTCTCCAAAGCTTTTCTGACTTCTTCTATCCTTACCGGTGGGGTGTCGTCTGGGTTACTGCTAGTTCTTATAGTATTAAGGTCGTGGTTGTCTCGGCTACTGTACAGATCTCTGTAAAACTCCTCCGCTATTTTAACTATCCTATCCATATTGGTAGTTAATTTGCCTTCTTTGTCCCTTAGTGCATACATCCGCCTTTTGCCTATCCCAAGTTTCCTCTTCACTGCTTTGACGCTTCCTCCGTTTTTCAGAGCGTGCTCAATTCTCTCCATGTTATACCTTCTTACATCGCATACTTTACGTCTATTAATCAGCTTCGAAAGCTCTGCCAGTTCTATTTTGTCTGTTGTACTTGACACTTTCATGATTTGACGCTTCTTAATTAGGTTCTTCGTTTCCTGGGAAAGCTTGCCGGTGTCCTGTCTAGCTACCCTGCCTCCAACTTCCACTGCACACTCCGTGATGATACTCGTCAGATTATCATTCATTGTATCTACGCTAAGGTTGGTTTCCTCGCTAAGAGCAGAGTACCTGTTCTGCAGTGACACTCTGAATTCCTGTACTTTCCCTCTCAGTGCTAGCTCATTGATTTGCTTCTTGCGTATCAGTTTCTGTCGTTCCTTCTTCAAGTCTAGGCGGATTCGAGCCCGTACCATTCTATGGTCACTGCATCTTACCTTGCCAACCACTTCCACATCCTGCACGACTCCTGGGTGTGCAGTCATTATAAAGTCTATTTCGTTCTTATTTACGCCATTAGGGCTCCTCCATGTCCACTTGCGGTTTTCTCGTTTTCGGTAGAAGGTATTCAAAATACGCAGATTATTGCTTTCTGCGAATTCTACTAGTAGCTCTCCTCTGGCGTTTCTATTGCCGATGCCATAATCTCCTACCGCCTGGTCTCCAGCCTGCTTCTTCCCTACCTTTGCATTAAAGTCGCCCATTACTATAGTATACTGTGTTTTCACCTTACTCATTGCCGATTCCACGTCTTCATAGAAGCTTTCAACTGAAGCGTCATCATGGCTGGATGTAGGCGCGTAAGCCTGTACTACCTTCATTTTGTATCTTTTATTCAGTTTAATTACAATGCCTACCACCCTTTCATTAATGCTATAGTAATCCTCTATGTTGCCAGCCATGTTTCTGTGAATTAGGAACCCTACTCCCAGTTCTCTTCTGTCTGCCAAGCCCCGATAGCAAATGACGTGCCCATTCTGTAGCACAGTATAGGCCTCATCTGTCCTCCTAACCTCACTCAGCCCTATTATATCCCATTTAATGCCTTCTAGCTCCTCGAATAATACAGCTAGACTTCCCTCACTAGATAACGTTCTAACGTTAAACGTTGCTAAGTTCAAGTTCCAATGGTGGCCTGTCCGTATCCAGAGATTCCTAGCACCCTCTGCTGCTTTGCAGATCTGACCGCCGCCGTGGTCAGTTGCTCCGCAGCTGATGGGGACTGATGGCCGTGAGTTAATTGACGAATGCCTACGGGAGGGGGTGGCCAGATACTGCACCAGGGTGGCCAATCCTTCTCTGGTGAGATCATCGGTGCGTACCGGCTTTAAGCCGGTACGATCAGACAGTAGTGGGGATGCTCCATACATGTCTTCCCTATTGTTGTTCAGCAGCGTTGGCGGCCACCCACCACGGAGCCCAACGAGGGGACGCTACAAGGTTACAAATGCTGAAACCTGCAGACGCCAGCCGTACAACGCCACTATAACCCAATGCGCCTAGACCAAGGTAGGCTATTTGCACAGAGTTAACCCTAGCCGCCAGGAAGTTTGGAAGTAAACGGAAGAGGGTAGAAGACAGGACAGATAAATAGTAAGAGATAAAGACGAAGATGTAGGGAGAGAGAGATAGGAAAAGACGACTGCCGATTCCCCTGGGTGGGTCAGCTCAGGGGTGCCGTCTACGTGAAGCCGGGGCCAAAGGGGTGTGTTGCCTCTGCCGGGGGGCCTTAACGGTCCAATCACCCAGCGCCGGCTCAACCCCCAGGATCCCCTTTTCCTCGGACACGGCAAAGCCACGCATGGCTAGGCGTGGGAGGGAGTCGAAACTCCCCCGTTAGCTCGGGTTCGTGGTGTCACTACACACCAAACGCCCACTTGCGCAGGCGCCCCTGCGGTAAAAGAGCAGCAACAAGGAGGGCAGCAACAAGGAGGCGTCAAGTGCTGTTGCCGACTATGACCATGCACCTTTTGCTCGAAACAAGGAGAACTTGGATTGTACCCCTTCATGAGCACAAGAAAATGCACCATCGGAAAAAAGAGATATTTGTCTTGGTCTGCTAAGACAAGAAATGCCAACGGCAACCGGCTATCTCGAGGGTCAGCCTGTGACGATGCTAAGGGACTCGGGATGCAATACTGTGGTGGTCAAGCGTTCGCTGGTACCGGAAAAGAATTTCACCGGTATCACACATACTGTACACTTTCTCGACGGTTCGTCAAGGCAGCTTCCCGAGGCAAAGGTATACATCGACTCTCCGTTCTTCCGAGGACTAACACTGACACTCTGGATAGAAAATCCACTCTATGACGTCATTCTCGGCAACATCGACAGGGTAATCTTCCTTTCTGGTTCTGCCACGTCACATCACCTGTCGGATGTCGCCAGACTGCATAAGGAGTCGGCACCAGAAGGGGAGCCTGTTCCATATCCAAGCGTGTCACCAGACCTACCGACTTTGAGTACAGCGACAACAAGAGGCACTAGGGATATGAAGTCACCTGTGGCGGCATCTAACGAACTAGATGTGACCCCACACGTTTTTGAAAAGTTGCAGAGAGAAGATCGTACCTTGGAGAGCTGTTTTTTGGCGATCGGGAAAACGATGGGGAAGCGATCAGGAAACATGGGGTATGTTTTGTTTAAGGAATTTCTCTCAGATTTAGTTGCCCATTTAAAAAAACCTCAGGGGACCGAAATTTTGATAATCTAAAGTCTCACACTGCGACGTGCCTCTTAATGATATAATGGTTTTTGCATGAAAGCTGTTATATCCTCGCACGCACTCGAGCTGCGGGTAATATACATAATACAGCTGCCTTTACGAAAACGATTTGAAAAAAGAACCAAGGCAGCATTGAAATTTTTATTAGTTTCGCGAAATCATACGTGGTTATTAGGAGGGAAACTTGGCGTCAGTGAAAACATGCTTGTTTCTAATGGGTATTATAAATTTTGACGAAGATCAAGTGAGCTGCAAAACAACCAAATATAAATTAGAATCAGTGAACACGCTGCGTGATCAGGCGCGCATATTCATCCAAAATGTAACATGCGCAGTAGGAAAGAGTTAGCTTACAGCATATGCTCTGACGATGCCCCTCGTTTCTGGGCAGCGATCAAGCCAAACCTGCCAAGTAGTGCTCTGCCATCAGAAGCCCCAACAAGGGGAATCATCTTTGGCCCGTCTGTAGAACCCACGATGTGGCGGTCATGCTTGATCTGCCTGTCCCAATGTGGGAGATGCCCAATGTGGGTAAAGTATAAAAAGTTTCTTAGTGTACTAACGTCCCTCAAACACGGTGGCATAACAATGGCTTCTCTCAGGTCAGTTTCCTAGAACCTGGCGCTTTCTTGATTCTAGCAGTAGGAGCAGATCCACCACTCTAAAATTGCTCTGTAGGTCATCGTGGTACACCGTCTTCCTCACATGAAACTAAGCCTCACAATTGCGTGGTATCTGCCAAAAGTTTTCACATCAAACTTTATTTCACGTATTAACGCGAAGCATTTCTTAGCGAACTTCAGCGACTTTGAGCGTATCGATCTATCTAGCCGCCTATGACTTTTAGCTCTCCTGGCTATTTCAATAATGGTATTGGTACCAAATTTAGCATGGCATACAATGACTGTATAAACAACATATTTGAGTAGTCAAAACAAGAAAATCATGACATGTATTTGATGAATGTCATGTTTACATTACAAGGTCCTGCAGCTCTTTTGGTGGTTGTGTTCACATGGCATGTTGCAAAACTGGTACGATATGGCATGATTGCATGGCGAACACAAGCGACAGAACCTAACACAAAAATTATGACATCCGTGTCATGTAAGCCCATCACTACATGCCAATCTCATGAAGCGGTAGCGCCTGCTTCTCTAGCGTCAGATATACCAAATTTGGTATCACAGTACGTGAATGGATGACGAAAGTATGATACTGCTACAAACATGATAAACATGAGATGCGTGTCGTGTAACAACATGACTACTCGCTACGCTCATCATGCGATCGTGACCGTTTTGCCAGCTTCACATGTACGAAACTCGGTATTACGTGACGTCAATGAATGACAAAGGTCTGTGAATGATGCACACATCATAATCATGAGATGCGCGTCATGTCAGAACTTGACTATATGCAACAGTCAACGCGCCAATACATCACACCATGACGCGGTGCGTGTGGTCACCAGCGTTCATTTCGACGCGTGACGCCGGCGTTGCGACGCCAGACGCTGGTCCTTCCATATACTCGCAGGTCCGCACTGCACTGCGTTGTTGTCGCTTGCTGGATTCCGTGCCGACCGGTTGTGCCCTCTCGATCTCCGGCGTCAGCGTAGCTCTGGCCAACTGGGCACGCCCTACGTCATCTCCTGGCGCCGACCCCCGACGACAGTGTAGCTCTGACCGACTGGACTTGCTTTACGCCATCTCCTGACATCGACAAGAGCTCTCACAAGTGGTGCCCCGTCCTCGGACTCCTGTGACCGTGTTTCCATCTTTCCTATCTCTTCTATCCCCTCGATTTATTGTTGCTCTCTCTGGCTTTCCACATCTCTTTTTCTCTCTATCTACACCTTTATTCCTATCATTTTAATTCCTCCTCACCCCCATCCCTTGGGAGCTACTGCTGAGGTGTCGCACCCTGATGCAAACAGTTGCGGGGCTCACTTTTGTTTTCTTTTCCTTCTTCTAAACATAAACACTTCCCCTTTGACGCACGCGCATCTCAGTGCGTCTGGCGTCCCTCCGTCACGAAAAGAAGGAGAAGCAACGTTGTCTGGGTAACACATCGGCGCGAAATGCAGCATGTCCCGCTGCTCACGCCTGGTGTCAGACTACAGAAAGCTCGCATTTCGCTAGCGTACCATCGCTGTGCCCAGCGTGTGCGTGGGTCAATTCTACATTGGACTATATTGAGCCATTTATTATGCGCTCGCCGCCGTTTTGTTAGCACCACATATACAAAATTTAGTTTCAAGTGACGTCAATTGAGGACAAAAGTATATGACTGGTGCAAACATATTAATCCTGACACGCGTATCATGGGAGAACATGACAGCATACCACACTCGCAGAGTGCTCGTGGTCGTTTCGCTAGCTACACATAGACTAAATTTCATATCACGTGACGTGAATAGATGGCGAAGGTAAACGAGACATCCAAACATGATAATCATAACACGGAACTGATGAACGGCATCATTTACCTCCACCTCGTAACGTTGTGCTGATTTTAAAATGACATATCAACCTTCCTCATTCATGCTTCGCATGTCATCGATTCCCATTGTACGTGGGATCTGGCTTTTTTTTCTACATTTCTTTCAGGAGTAAACAAAGTGCGGAAGTGGCAGTCTGAAGACCTTCGAAATGTCACAAACCTGTTAAAAAAAATCTGTTTATTTTGTTCAAATAAATGCAGCCATGTTTTGTTGAATGGGTCCTCACTATGTATTTGGCTTGCAGAAGACGTAGTGCTGTTGCACAGCGCATGCAGACAGCCTTATAGTGTAAGTCTAAAGAGCAATGTCCAACGTGCAAACACCAATGGGATATGGAACTTCAATTCTTGGTTTGCAGTACATTGAATATTATAAAACGCCCTGCATTCAAAACATAATAAGCTTCAACTGTCTTATGAAACATCAGCTTTTTCAGAGTACTGGTGTCCCATACCTGCCTACAGTTGAGCAAAAGCTTTCATTAATTCTTGAAAATTAAGTTATCACCAAAACTAAATGTGCTTTACGGCCTGTGGAACAGTAACCTTTCTTTTATTATAAGAACAAAACAAAACAGCCCATTGAAGAACAAGTAGGCGCATTAAACAAAACCAGCTGTTTTCCACCCTGAGTGATGACCAAAATGTAGAGATCAATAGTTAATCTGGCAGGGGTACCCCGAAGGACTTGTTGCTAGGATATATAGTTGGCACAACACATAGAGTAATATTTTAGGCGCTTAAGCACAGCCAAACACGGGAAAAGAGCTTCATGTTCGTCTCTTTTAGTGCTTCGTATTGTCTAAATTTTTCCTCAAAGGTGACAGAAACTTCGAAAGCTTACGTTTTCATTCATTAACAGAATAGTTTACGGACATCCCGTTTTTAGCAAACCACCCTTTTTTCAGTTTCTAAAATAACTGAAATGGTGTATTCAAAGTTACAGAGTCATTTTGTGTTACACATAACAGAGCTGCCATGTTCAGAAACAGACGGATGACGTACACGTAATCACGGAAGCGTGCTGTGTATGGTGGTTCGAAAAACAATTTTACAGAACTTTCGTAAAACGTAGCCTGCTGTTTCCTAATTTACGGAAGAATTGCGGCACCATTTTACCAGCAAGATATTTTGTAAACTGAGACATTTTTTATAGTGTTCTTAGTTAGGCTATCTCACGCATTCGTTGGGATTCATTCACCGCCCTCTCCCTTAGCAACAGGTCTGAGTGCACGCGTCCCTAGAAACCGGAGCCTCCACCTTGTCGCACTTCGGCATCGGCAGTTGTCAGCAACAGCTGCGAGCGCATTTGAAACGCGTTTGTAGCAGTTGTGCTGCCAGCGTTTGCGAAGTGTTTCTGTTGACAACATGCTAACATTATGATCGTTAGGTACAATGACAGGTGCCGTGCTTCATTGCTCCTTCTCTCGCCGTTCCCTCTCTCTCCTCCTCTCGTCCCACTCTCCCGTCCACTCAATCGTGTGTATATATAAACTGAGTGTAGCGCGTGCCTCACTCTTGACCGTTCTCTGGCTGATGAACGTGTAAATAAATTGTTACGGTAGAAATATCCATCTCGTCATAACTTTACTCCTATAAAACTGATGCTCTGTGTACTCTCTGCGCAAAAAATTCATTCGAACTTCCTCACAATTCCCTTTGAGAAGATGGCAGCATATTTTGCGGCTGCTGTCTAGGCCTTGGCTGTCGTTTCATCAATTCAGGTGGGCGCCATGTTTCCCGCAAACGCGCAGACGGCCACCGTGTTTGTGAGCCAATCAGCGATCGAAAAAGTGACCAGGCCCGTTCTTTACGTCCGAAACTAAAAAGCTGGTAGCGTCTCCGGCCCCAGTTGAACAACGGAATGGGACAAGACAGATTGAACACGAGAGACGGGACAGTCATACCGAGTAGAGGTCCTCTCACTCAGCAGTGCTGAGCGCGATGGACGGACCGATGTATGGGCGGTCGGACAGGCATTGCCTGGTTTTATGACTCACTCAGCAGCTGCTGAATGACACGGACGTACGGATAAATGACCGGCTGGCCGGCCGGCCAGCCAGCCAGCCAGCCATAAACACAGACAGACAGACAGACAGACAGACAGACAGACAGACAGACAGACAGACAGACAGACAGACAGACAGACAGACAGACAGACAGACAGACAGACAGACAGACAGACAGACAGGCAGGCAGGCAGGCAGGCAGGCAGGCAGGCAGGCAGACAGACAGACAGACAGACAGACAGACAGGCGGACATATAGACAGGTAGAAAGACGAACAGACAGGCGTACAAAGAGACGAACGGACTGTTTACCGATAAAACCCACAAAGCTTCGCCCCACTCATAGTTCACTCCGAGGATATGCTGTCATTTGTTGTGGTTATCTTCATTATGGTAACACCGCATTCGCGCGAGCTCACCTTCTGCGTTCTTTCATTTATCAATTCGGGGAGAACCTATTGAAAAAATAAAAAGTAGATTTTCCCGGAACAATTTTCGTCATAACTCGCCGTTAGTATTATCGATTACAGAGTGAAACTTTTTGCCCTCATCTATCGTGTCACATACAGAATCATCGTCATTTGAAGCTGCCTTAACAGTGTTTTCGGAAGGCAATCCTTCATAGCCTAAAAATCTCTGCATGTCTTGTCAAGGTAAAGAAAAACATTTTCCACATAAAAATTACATATCGAAATATATAATCATTAGAGTTTTATCTTCATTTGTGTACCTTTTCAGATTTTCTTGTTTTTTTCCCCAGGATTGTGTTTGAACGTGTACAATTTTACTTATGTAGATCGATTCATTGCTTAACGAAATTCATTATATTAAAAATGTTTCACCTCTAAGGATGTATTTATTTATTTTGCAGTTTCGGTGTTGGTTTTCACCTGTATATGTGCGCACCCTCTTTGTAACCACCCTTATGTAACGCCCTTTTTGAGCCATGAGGGTTTTCATAGAAATAAATATAAAATAGATAAAATTGAACTTGTCTTTATTACATAACTATAGGATAAAAGACAAACTGGCACAGCCCTGGTACATTATTTGATATCTGCTAGCTATTCATTTACTATACCTTGGCCATCGCCCATCAAAGCATTATACTTGTACAGAACTGATTACGTATTCATAGGATCACATCTTAACGTATGTTCATGCATAGTATAATGATCATATGAGTATGAGAACTCATATGGACAGATCACAAGCGAGAACATACGCTAAGCACACACAAAACTTCAAGACTTCGACATAAAAGATTTCCTGGGTGGCAGCAACTTGAAGAATATTTATACCGCTACTTTTGAATCGCGCACCGTCTACTTGTGTGCAGCGAAAAACTTTACATGGTAAGTGATGTTTTCTACACACAATCGTGTGCCTTTCTATTAGCTCCTATGTGTGCCATCACGTAATACGAAAGTTACACTCTAAGATAGTCAATATAATTAAAGCTTGCGTAAGTCTTGCCTATGAGTGCCACCATTAGGGCGAAATATAAGCGGCATTTACGAAATATCTGGCAACGTAGGTGTCTTAGTAGTATACTTCGTTAAAAACGCTATAGGAAGCTTTTCTTGTTAGTAACAGCAAACGTTACAAGCTATACTATAGCTGCTGGCAGGTAAATGCATGCCGCGAAGATCGTAAAATAGGCTGGAGACAAATAAACACACGCGTTTACTAACGGATTCTTTAGTGTATACACCACTGAAGCAAATGACTACGGGGCTTCGAACAACTGCATTCTGCACTTTCTTTCGATAATCTACCAGAATATCAACTTTGACAGAATCAGAATGTATGTGTTCACAATAGTGCATAATTGATTACACTGCAGGGCGATTCGCAAATGAGCTCAACCAGTCATAAAAAAACATATTCATAGCGGGAACTGTAAAGAGGCACTGGCTCGGCGAGCGTCGAAATGCAAGCCGCACTACGTACGACGTCAGCAGCCTAAATCGGAGCAGCGCAGGTGCACTTAAGTGACGTAGTGGCACAGCTACGACGTCTGCCATCTACGATGCACGTGAAGCGCACGTGATGCCGAGAGGCAATGTAATCTGGCGAAGAGTAGTTTCTCTGAAGACATTACGCAGCTGCCCTGACGGCATGTTTGGCTATATGACGCTATTATAGGAGCATGGCTTGAGATATGGCTACTCGGTAATACATATTGGAAAAAAATAGCCCTGGAGTGGACAACGGACAAAGCAGAAAAGAGAGCACGTATTGTTGTACCATTGTCTGTTCACTGTCCGTTCCAGCGCTGCTCTGTAAAGAAGGCTGCTTTTTAGCCTCAATCAACATTGACATACCGTATGTCTTGACGGGGTGGTTTTATTGACATTTTTAAGAATTGTGGCATTTCTACCATCCAGTCGTAAACAGTGTGGTAGCATGCCTGCCCAATAGTAACTTGAAGGACCGTTGTTATCCGGCAAGAAATCAAGTGGGTCACAGCAGCAAGTCTGGGTCACACCAGAGCCAATGGACACGTTTCAGATTCTATTGTCAACCCTTTGTAAAAAATGATTGGGTTGCGTTTGAGTGCGGGCAGGTAATGATAGTAATCTTCAATCTATCACACACGGTAAACATTTACAAGAAGAGCACTGCTGTATGTTTTCCATAGCGCGTACGTGCACCATAAGTTGGACGAATCCCACTACTTAGTACGCTGGTTTGTTAAACGTTGACAGGGAAACAAAAAGGCGACGAACACGCATTAGGTTTGTATACAGACACAGAGGATAATTGATGAAGACACAAAAAACTATAGAAAACACTGGGGCTGCACGTTTTAAGTTCACGTGTTGACCCACGATGGATAATGGTTGAGCGGTAATTGTGTATGTACCAGTTTCCTGTTGCGTGAAAGTAGTTAGCTTACAGCATATGCTCAGACGATTCTCCTCGTTTCTGGGCAGCGATCAAACCAAACCTGCCAAATGGTGCTCTGCCATCAAAAGCCCTACCGAGGGGAATCATCTTTGGGCCATCCATAGAGCCCACGATGTGGCGGTCATTCTTAGTCTGCCTGTCCTAACCTGGGAGATGCCCACTGCGCACGATTCACAATTCTCGGGACTACGAATTAAGTTCCTTCTTCTATCCGTCGGCGAATCATACCCGCATACCGCGCGCCGTGGTATATGGCTATGAGACGTACGTGACAGGAGAGGGCTTCGTAGAAAAGGTTTCATGATGAAAGGATTTCACAATGCACACGGCAGAATTTTCACGTTGCCTATACAATGATCAGGCAGCCAGCTTCATCATACCGCTATGCCTATAGATGCAAATTTCGGTTTAAGGTGTCCACAATCATCACACTGGCGTAGGCGGCTAGAAGACGAGGGCGAAGACAGGCCACCTGCATCACGCTGATAATTTACGCGAACGCTACATGGGGGTTTTTCCGAGCACATACAGCTCAGCGTTGAACGTAGCGCGTAATCAACGCACTGGTATGCTGGAGAAGCGTCGCTATGAACCCATCGACGAAAACTTTGCGTAATCTCGCGGGCAAAGTATAAAGAGGGTCTCAAACACAGTGGCATGACGTTGGCTTCTCTCAGGTCAGTTTCCTGGAACTAGGCTCTTTCTTGATTCTACCAGTAGGAGCAGATCTACCGCTCTAAAATTGATCTTCAGGTCATCATGATACGCAGTCTTCCTCGCATGAAATTAAGCCTCACAATTGCCTGGTATCGGCTCAAGGTCTTCACATCAGACTTTATTTTGCGTATCTGTTTCTGATACAAAACTTTTTTTAACTAAACGCATTTGGTCATACAGGGCTGCATATAGAGGTATCTACACCTATGAAAACTACAGTAATGTCTCGCCTTACACTGTGGCCGTGCTGTCATTTGTCCTAATGATCATTCGCAAACTTCTGAACTCAGCAAAATCTCTCATAGTGAACGCAGAACTACATTCGTGAGCGACAACGCCGGTACCAGACCTTTCGTAAAAACTTTCTTAAACAGTGGCGAGAAAGTTTCGAGTTTATTGCTTGAGAATATATTTAGAGTTATGTTTAATGAAAAAAGCTCGTGTACAACGACGAAGAAACAAACGGAACTGGGAATTTCAAGTAGGGAAACTTCCGAAGTTTCTCCAAGTGCGGCCTCTTCTTAAGGTGAACGCAGGCGCGAAGTCAAAGAAATATGCAGGTTTTTCAAACAACTATGGTAGTCGGCGTTGCAACCACAACCCTGCATTTCTCAAGAAAACAATTTGGAGAATGCTCGACTGTCCTTTTATACTATGTTTATTGAAAAGAGCACAAAGCGGTGAAAAAGAAGGAAAACAGAAACATGAAAGAAAAAAAGCACACAAAATGCAGGTATTTGGCGAAATTACTTAGACCAACTTTAGAGTGGAAATGTAGCACAGGAAGCCACATTTAGACAACTGATACAGCTCCACCCGGAAATGAATAGCGCATTGGTCTAAGATGATTAGTGTTTACTCCGTCCTGGACGGGGTGCACGGGTGGCTTTTCCGCGCCCATTCTCATCGCTTGCAATTTTAAAAAACGATGGTACGAAAATTGGTGAAACGAGAGCTTAGTGCTCTCACCAGGTGCTTTTAGGTTATTAGCCTGAAAAGAATTTTTGTGGGAGAAATCAAACAAATAAAATCACCAAAGCTTCCTGAATAGGTACATGACCAAGGCTTTTATGATATATCTGTGTTTGAAATGGTGTACCGCGCCGTGTTTTAACAGAAATGCACTCTGATTCTGCTGCAGAATATACCGTTTTCGGTTGTTTAGAACGAAACTTTCATTTCATTTATTCATTTCATTTATTGCATCCTTAAAGACCCGACGGCATCACATAAGGGGGGGGGGGGCAAAAAATACGCTGTGAGTGTGTATAATACGCTGTGAGTGTGAACAAAGTATTATAAACAGTACAGTTCTAATATGATAGTTTGGTCAAAAATGACAACAAAATGAATGAAATAACAAACAAAAGAGACGCTTTGGCTGGGAATTAGAGTACAAACAACTAGGCACAAGCAAATTATACATACAGTACGTTGGTAGAATATATTTACAGCCACGGGTTAATGGGTGGAATCAAAGTGGGATTCCAATTTTGCGCGGAATGATGTGTGGTCAGGTGTGGAAACGATGGTGCCGGGAAGGCGATTCCAAAGTGTTATTGCTTGGGGGAAAAAGGAGTCGTTCATTGCGGATGTACGGCCGTTGATTCGTGCAATGGGGTTTGAATGGTTAATGCGGGAAGAAGTTCTGTTTGGGGGCTGTAAATGTTCGTGTCTTGATTGGGGTCGGAAAAATAAACTGTGGAGGAGGCATAGGCGCGAGATGAGGTGGCGCGACGCGAGTGATGGCAGTTCAATTGATTGTTTTAGGGCAGTGACACTGATTTCTCTGGAGTACTGTGAGGTTATAAAGCGGGCAGCGCGGTTTTGAACTCCTTCTAGTTCGCTAACGAGGTATACCTGGGATGGATTCCAAATGGACGATGCGTATTCGAGCTTTGGCCGTACGTATGTTAAGTATGCTAGTTTTTTAACGTCAGGAGATGCTGATTTGAGGTTACGGCGCAGAAAACCAAGCGTACGCAGAGCGTCTGAGCAGATGGACTGTACGTGCGGTGCAAATGAAAGAGATGGGTACATGTGCACTCCGAGATACTTGTATGACGAAGCCGAATCGAGAGGAAGCGAATTGGTAAAGTAGGTATGATGAACAGTGGTGCATTTACGGGAAAATGACATCGATTTGCATTTGGTTATACTTAACGGCATTGATGAGTCTTAGCACCATAGCGCAACTGTGTCGATGTCTTGGTGTAGTTTAGTACTGTTTTCAACTGTTTGAAAGAATAATACCCGGTTTGTCATACAATGTTGTGAACGTCCAAGGAATGTGACGGAATATTTATGTCTTGTTTATAGTAAATGTTATATCGGCAGGAAGCTGTAGCGATGTGAGAAATGGTGCGCTGCTTCTACCGTCTGTCTTCGGCTAGATCCGGCTCACTTTTCTTCTTTGTTTAACGGGAGGTTGTTTCACAATTACAAGTACTGTCAATATCCACGTCTTTAAAGGCCAATAAGCTGGCTGACTCGATTTCGAATGAGTATCACTGAATAAAACTGCTGCAGAGGAACCATCTCAATCATTAGATTTTTTGTTATCCTAATGTGACTGTTTCATCACATTCTATATGGTTATGTTCCAGGATGAGAAGAACAAGGAACTTATTAAGTCACACATAAGATGGATACTCTAACATTGTATATAAGGATGACATAAGGCGGGCGCTGTAACCGAATGCATGAGTACCAGCTTTCTCAGTTTAATGTACTTCTAAATATCCCACATATAGCAGTAATCCTACAGCGGGAACGTGAAAGCAAGTTATAACAACAAAAAATCTTTCACCACTTTGTCCTTGATTAGTTCTACATCATTTTTTCGCCATGCATTCGCCCGTAAAAAACATAATTTGCTTCTAGTAGATTAACTAGCAACGTAAGTTTCAGACCGTATGAGGTGTGAGTAGTTGTGACGGAGAAGGACACAATCAATAAACTAAAGAGCAAAGTTTTTTATTGGGTGAAAGCGAGCCCACGAAAACTAACACTCAGTGTATCAGCAAGAATCGCAGTTCAATGGCAACGGCAAGCATGAAGATCTACCACCTATATTCTGACCTCCGGGTTTAACGATCCTTCATGTATCAAAGGCGGTATTGTTGCAAACTTCAGGAAAAACTAAAAAGCCGTCCTGATGCAGACAATTGACGGACTTGAAAGGGTAATGAGTTTTCCGAGCTAGTCACTACCTAAAGCGGAGAAGTCAACTATTACACAACGGAAAAAAAGCACCTTGCTATCATCATCAAGTATCACCCTTACTTTTACGGTAGGCCTGTCACTGTTGTAAGTAACCACTTTGTAGGCTACCTAACATGATGGACCTTTATGGTCGCCTCGCACAGTTGGCCACAACAATAATATACTTTGTCTTTACTTTAATATTGGCTGACTTTATGTCTTCATAGAAGCGTTGTACCAAATGATCATCATGATCGATAAAGGTGCGTAGGCATGCACCACCTTCATCTTGTACATTTTGTTAACCTATTTATGATACGTGCCACCCTCCCACTGATGCTATAGTATTCCTCTATGTTGTCATAAGTTTTCTTGTGTAACAGAAACCCCCACCTCTAGCTCTTTTGTGTCAACCAATCTACAGTAGAATAGGACGTGTTCATTCTTCAGCACTGTATAATGCTCACATATCCTCCTAACTTTGCTGAGCCCTATTAAATTTCATTTAACACCCTCTGATTCCTCTAACAGCACAGCTACACTAGGCTGACTAGATATCGTATTAGCATTGAAGGTAGAGAAGTTCAGTTTCTCTAGAAAATACTATTATCTTTAAATCGTGCTTGAGTAGAAGCTCTCCCAGTGTCTCGCCAGCAAAATTGAAGCCAGCTTTTGCCCACCAAAGATCTCTGAAAAATGCTGTCTTCTGAGATTGTCCACTAAGAGATCAAGTGGATTTGATCTGTTAGTGTAACCGCTACGTTAATGATAACTAAACAGATTGTTCCCAACTGACTTGGAGATACGAGTATCGGTGACTTCGTCTCCGATAAAATTTGCTTGGTCCCGATAGAGTTTTTACAAAAAGACGCATTAGGACCAGTCAGACAATATAAAGCAACGGAGTGCATTCCGCTGCAGGTGTAGCAGCATACGCAAACAGAAGTCATGTTGCACTTCTCTTTTGTACAGGCCGACTTCATGTGTCCGCGTAGAACTAATAAACGCATCAAATTTCACTATGTTGGGATATATCTTTATGTTGGAAGTATGATGCGATTGTGCCGAAGTAACGCTAGAATGGTCCCTCACAAAATTCGAGTCTTTCCATCTCACCCTCTAAATTCATATATCTGAACACTGTCATTAGCAACGACGCAGTGAAATGAATACCAAGAGCACATCCTGCAAAGTCCAACGTTGACATGTTCAAGAATTTATACGGGCAGTTTACACTGATAAAAATGCCGACAGATGAACTGATTACGTTGCAAAGGATGCGCCTACAGAAGGAACTGGCATTCCGTCCTACTGCTACCCACGGCAGTTTTGTTACTGTCCTTGGCTGCTATTCCGAAGGTCGTGCAATGGCCGTAAAGTGGTGGTTTTTCTCATGGAGGCCAAATGCCGGAGGCCTGTGTGCTTAAAATTAGGTGGAAGTTAAAGTATTCTAGGCCATCGAAAATTCCTGAACACTCCATGATGGCCTCTTTCATAATCATATCGTGGTTTTTGAAACACCCAGCCGTTTTTTACCTTGTCTCACATCTAGTCTTTCATGAAAAAAGTGGGAAGTAACAGCCTTTTACATGTAATTTATTACTTACAGCATACGTTGTCAATTTGCTACCACCATAAGAGTGGCCGAGAATAAATACGACTTGTTGAAATAAAATTAAAAATGCACCTGTTTGCTTTTCGAGACAATATTAAAACATTTCAACAGAACATTTTCTTACGTAAACAACAACCCGAGTTAAGTCTCCATAAATTTGTTTGTTCCCAACCGTTTCCATGCGCATTCACCCATAGTTGAGTGAATTAGGACCGTTCAACAAAGCATGACGGTGATATGAACAATAATACGCGCATGTGCCTGATGAAAGGACCTGTGCAACTGTATTTAAAGGCGAAGCCCCTTATGCCGTAGGTAGTGCGTCCACATTGTAAGTAGTAGTAGTAGTAGTAATAGTAGTAGTAGTAGTAGTAGTAGTAGTAGTAGTAGTAGTAGTAGTAGTAGTAGTAGGTAGCCACCCGTCATTTATTCCTTGGATTTATTCATTGGTGATACTTGTATATGACAACATATGATGAGAACATGCGACATGACAGTACTTGGATTGTTCCCTATATCGCTAGATGGACGGACAGACGGACGGACGCACGGACGGACGGACGGACAGACAGACAGACAGACAGACGGACGGACGGACGGACGGACGGACGGACGGACGGACGGACGGATGGACGCATGGATGGACTGACTGACTGACTTGACCGACTGACTGATGAACTGCCGCATGGAGGGATGGATGAAGAGACAGACAGAAGAAGAGATGGACAATTGGACGCGCGGACGGATGGATGGATGGATGGATGGACAGACAGACAGAAGGACGCAAGCACGAAGGACGTGCGGACGGACGCACGCATGGACGTACAAACGGGCTGGCTGATGGCCGCATGGACCGAGTTAGGGACGGAAGGTAGGACAGATAGATGGACGCACGGACGGACGCGCAGACAGACAGACATGCAGACAGACAGACATACGCACGCATGCACGCATAGTTGGACGGATGGATTAACGAACGGAATGACTGACGGCCGTTTCGCCCCACTCATGGTCATTCACTCAGCGTATATGTTGTGATTTTTTATGGACAATGGGACACCAGGAACCAGCGCTTATTGACTCGGTGACTTGCACGTGCAGGTTAAAAAAATAAGCGGCTTTACCAAGGGGTTGTAACTCTATATACGCTGATATACGCATTTGCTGATATGCTGCGGCAGAACCAGTTTTACTACTGGCAGCTGCCTTGCATCCTTCTGACAATGAATCATAAACATAAAACTTATTTTATGATGTCACGGGTGAGGTCATTAAAAAGAGGGAGAGAACAAAAATCGAGTGGTGGAGGTTCGCTACCGTAGCTCCACTTTCCGACTTCACATCAAGACGAATTAGATCGTGCTTTCTTTGACATCAAGACGAATGAGCTCGTGCTTCCTTTGAGGTCCGCTGACCACTTGGGGTTATGCGGCCGTTTGTAAACTTTTTGTTAAGCTTCTTTATTGTGTTCGAGTGTTTTGAATTTCATCTATCCGTTTTGCTTAGTGTAGGCCCCATGGTTCCTCTTACTTCACAATTCAGAAGACTTTTGCTGGCGTCTTGCGATAGCTCTCGCAGACTTTGTTCGCACTGCCTCAAATATTCAACCCCCCCCCCCCCCCCTTGTCCACTTTTCGAGGTGTTCATCATTGAAGAGTGAAAGTGCGCAAAAAATGGGGAAACAAGAACACGCGAGTTGTGAGGGAAGTGCCAGACAGTCACAGCGTAGTCGGGAAGATTGACATTCATATAGCCTGTACAAAATGATCTAACTTTTTTTTGCGTGCACAAAAAAAAAACAAGTCAAGAGAGAGACAGACCAGCACTAATATTGAGCTAGCTTATTTTTGAAAGGAATAAAGCATATAAGTACATGGGAACCAGCACAGCGCATGTGCAAATCATATGACAGGCAAACATAAAGACATGTGGCTAAGTAGAATTTAAAGAAGGGCACTCCTTATCTGATAGATTCACCGAAGGTTGACTAATAGATCTGTTCATTTACCTACTTATAGGAAAAGCTTCTGTAGTACACGTGTTAGTTCATCTCCATGTTAGAACATAGTATGTGTATCGCAAAACACATATATACGAACTTGTTCAGCGATCTGTTTTATTGTTTTGTACATTCTTTCAGGGCGCGTAGACAGGAGCATATTATAGCTCAGGCCAATCTTTGGTACCCTTCAGTAAATCTTACCACAATTAGTTGCTGTGAGCCCACACCAGCTCACGCTGTGCAAAATCAACATGCGCACACACCAACTACTCGATCCGCTTGAATCGCGATGATACTACCACAACAACCGCACACACTGAAGGCTTATGACGGTGCTGACGGTGCTGATGAATTGATTTCCACTAAAACAGTTTCGTAGAGCTCGCGTGTGTGACGTAGGACGCAGTTTGACTTATACGTATGAGTCACGCCACTTCGCAGACAATGTCTTGTTTAAAAACATAAGCGAATTCCCTCTAGAGTGCTGGCTGTGCTGACGGAATGGTTTCTGCGAGCTTCGTCTTTTTCCACCAAGTATTAGCGATACCTGTCTTTACTCAGCGGATTTAGGACTCACTATGAGGAGAACCATCAGTTTGAAGCCTGTGGGTACAACTGAACTTTATTTGTCCCTTGTGGTTGCTCTACTGTTTTGGGGAAGCTTTTTGCGAGAATTTTGTAGACAGTGCACGTGTTCTGAAACCAGCACGAGTGCAAAATACGTGCCGACAAACTGAAACTCTTCTGTAGTGGTGGAGCGCGTGTTTGTGGACATTGTCTTGGTACGAAGCTGCGACCGCACGTTAGTGAAGTAGCAGCTGCGTTTCGAACGCTGCAGAACTAAACACTGCGTACCAAACACTGCAGTTCCCTTCTTATGGACGATTTTGATGGGAACCTGTTTTTGACAAACCCCCCCGTCACTCTCCCAAAATGACATATAGTCAGCCTGCTACGTACATACAGCATTCAACTTGGGTGATTCCTTTTTTTTTATTTTGAGAGCGTTGCCTCACACACAAAACACAAGTGAAATCTGATTTGAAGTTCGTCTAGCGCCTTGAACATATTCAGCTTGAGCAAATTTTCTTCGTGGGAGCAGTTATGGCTAAAGGTCACATTATAGGCATGTGCCTAATTGTATCTTGCGTTCCTATTGTAAAACTTCGATATATGAACATGAATTGGATGTCAAGAAGAGCTTTTACAGTGTTTTTGGGCCTATAAATGGCCATTTTTGACTCTTGTGCCTAATTTTTTATAGGTCCCTATAAATACCTATTTTTTTACAATTGGTGCATATGCAAACGCTATTTAGCCTCAAAAATTGGTTTCTGGTACAGTTGAAAAGTGGTATTCCTACTACCAGAAAAAAGTCAGATTTCGGGGCACCAAGGGGTGCAACGTATGCGTCATCTCATGAGCCATTTTCAGTACTGCAGACTACAAAGCCTCTTACCAAATAGGGAGGCCTAGTAGCCTCGACAAATGTACTCATTCGTGTCACGTCGTCGACTCGGCATCTCTCCGGTGTCAGCAAACAAAAGGCATTTCTGTGCATGGGGAGTATGATGAAGAATGAACTTGAAACCGCGGAATGTCATCAGGCGAATGTAGAGTGTAGATCGAAAACAGATGTCCACATGGTTTTTGTTTCATTTGTCGTTTCTTTTTAATCAGCGCCTTAATAGGTCATGAGAAAGCTTGCAGTGTTCATCAAATACTTTCTACAACTACATCTTTTACAGCGAAAGCTGGCAACACGATTCACGAGAGTGCCGTAGTTGTACGCCGCCGCCCGTACCCGCTATCGTACTAAATAATAAAAACTTACTCAGTAATTACAAAACAATACGGACACAATGAGATTTGGCCCAGCTGTGGTGGTCTAGTGGCTAAAATACTCGGCTGCTGATCCGCAGGTCGCGCGATCGTATCCCGGCTGCGGCGGATGCATTTTCGGTGGAGGCAAAAATGCCGTTGGCCCGTGCGCTCAGATCTAGGTGCACGCTTAGGATCCCTAGGTGGTCAATATTTCCGGAGCCCTCCACTACGGCATCTCTTATATGATGGTGTTTTTGGAACGTGGAACGTTTCATATCGATTAATCAATCTATAACAATGAAATTCGAAGCAAGATTACCTGCTTGCCTTCTAGCAATCTGCCACTGAGCCACTTCGGGGCTTGGAACTCCTTTGCAAACTGGATTTAGTCAAATTTCATGTCGGGAAAGAAATCGCGTTAGTATTATTAATTAAGCATTGTAGCACACCAAGCGAACAAATAGGTGTTACACATTGCGAATGGCGCCATGAGGAAGTTGTCGAATGCTCAAACCTTTTACAAAAGCTTGATCTTGTACACCTAATAACTGTGGTACATACCCAGTGTGGGTTATTGTGGGGACGAAAAATGTTCTGGTATAATTTTTCTTTATTGTCAGCCACAGCACGAAAAAAAAGTGCACAGCTTGTTGCATGTGTGCAGTGGGTACCACACTTCTTCGAAGAATGACGAAGAATGACATTGTGAATGCATCCCTAGAACGCATTGATTTATTGCGATAGCATGTATATGGACAGTCTCGGCTGCTTTTTACCGTTGCCAAAGCTGCCGTCATGGACCGTGTATGTATGTGTATCTATATATAGAAAAACTCAAGAAAGAAAAAAATGGCCCCATATCTGCATGTTCCACCGCGAATTTCGTCGAAAGACGATATTGTTTCATCGGGAGAGGAAGAGTAGAACGCAAAGGGATAAAGAGTAGAACGCAAAGCGACGGGCAGGCGCCACTACCATGTCGTCTTAGCAAAGCGTTGTAAACACTTGCCTTTTTGAGCAGCGCGTTGCACTGTCAGCGCAGTGTGATAAACGCTACGGCCCTTAGAATTACTTGTGTGTGCCTTCTCTAGAAGAAAGCACACATACAAAACTTCGACGTTTGTTATGGCGCCTCTCATATGTACAATAATTGCTTTTTGTGGGCTGCGTTTTAAGAAATTGTTATCGTGGACAAACAGACAAATGTACAGACAGCCAGACCAAAATTCTTGCGTCGAAGGTCCCAAAGAAAGACTATCGCCTTTAAAAATAGCAGTGGCTTAGCTCAGCTATACCAGGATATACGTAGCGTTAGCAAAGGTTCAGCTGATTATTCTTAGCTATCATGCTTACAGCTGTTCCAATGAGACACACCCGGTATACGTAGTATGTGGCACATGTATATTTATTTTGCCGGGCACTTATTTCGGAATCCGGTGAGCTAAGCTTCTCCGCTCTACTGCACTGTTGAGCAGCATTTGCACTCTCCTTCTCCGTGGCTATACTACAGTGGAAAACGCCAGTCAGAGGCGCTATCAAGCGGCTCCAGCGCAGTGTCAGATGGCAACTGCATAGGGAAGGCGTGCGCGTCGGCGTCCATATGTCTACCACGGCTATGTCGGCACTCCTCTGGAAAGCGCACACCGGCAGCGGCGAGTCACGCGCGGCCACGGCCGAGTGTGAGGGAGGTGCCGGCTCCGGTGCATGACACCACTGATCGTCTGCGCAGCGCATCGAATTGCGCGCACACCGGCGGCGAGACACGTGCGGCGGCGGTGGAGTATCATTGCTCTTGCGCAGAGCAGTGCCACGCGAAATTGGCTCAGCGAGGCCAGTGTAGCTAATGCTACAAAAGCCGCCCACGCTCGGCACCCAGCTCGTCTCGATGCACCAATGCGTGCTTATCTCCCACGTCTACTTTGCCCCACGCAGGGGAATGGAAGTGGGGGGTCAGGTGCTTGTGCGCTCGTGCTTATCCTTCGGTGGGAAAAATTGTGTGCCTTGGCCTTGCACTGGAATGATTGCGTTAGTTGCCCGGGCCACAAAGCTCAACTTCGCTCGCTGGGCAAACCCCGTTTGTGAAAAGAGCGCGCCTTTCAAACACAGCGAAGCAACAACTGGGTCACTCGTTAGTTCGCACTCATATCCGTACCTGTGATTACGTTTCGTGCATAGTTTTTGTTTAGAGAGCGCGTTAGACGTCGAGTTGTGAACGTTGTTGGTTGACTCTCGTCTTGTGTGTGTTGTTTTCATGCGTCACTTGTGCGCAAGCAGCGCGCCGCACGTTTTAATCTGATGGCTATTTTCAGCGTTACATTTCCAGTTATTGCTATCACATTCATTGCTTCACCCTTGCGACCAAACTGTAACTTTTTTATGTTTTGGGTGTTTTGCAAGAGTGCTTGCAACAGCTTTTTAAAGAGTGGTAGAGAAGCGGCTGTGAAAGGCCGCTTTTCCACTTGTCGCTGTGACAGTACTGCGCGTTCTGCGCAGGCTTGGCGTTTCTCTCTTTTTTAAAGGTCATCAGAAGCCCCGAAAGCATCCTGAAGGACGTTCACTTGAAACCTTTGCTACTCGCCCGATGTAGACTTTGCAAGCCCCATTTCTTAACTGCTCCCTTAGATAACGGAACAAAACGCAGCCTCAAGATCACATGATGCAGACGCATCTACACCTCATACGCACGCAATGTTACGTTCGCATGACATGCTCACGGCAGGCCATGCACGCGAGTGGTGTTCTATCGTTTCCATATTGTCTGTATGTGTACTGCTTGTTTCTATGGGATGGATCACCCTATGCTCCCACGTTTAAAGAGACTGGTATCGATCATGTATTCTTTCCACGATACACAGCTTACCTCGATACATAAGGAATGATGCAATAAGGAGACGCAAAGCATTGCGAGCGCTCACACCGGCATGATGTGAGAACGGCGAGTACACCAACACAAACGAAATGAAGGCAGCTTAGTCTTGCATCTTCCACAAAACAAAGTTTAAAAAATATAAAACACAGATATTTCGTTTGGATACTTTAATATTTCTGTGAATCTACACACTTTTATTTAGCCAACAGTTTGCAACAATTCAACACGTCGCCTCGAATAATTCTCGCAGTGTCACGCACTGCTTTGACGTACGCAGGACCATTCCTCGGATACGTCACCTCCACCATGTTGAGGCACGCCCTTGTGAGATGAAGGTCAAGCGGTGTTCAGTCTAACAGTTCACTTCTTTCCTTGGCGGGTAGTACTGCGAATCTCGGCAGATGAGGTCATGAGTGCCAAGTACATGCATTCTTTTTGCTTGCCGGAATTTATCAAACCTGTTGAGGGGCCATTTGTGGTGTTCATATACAGAAGAGAAATTCACCCTGTGCGGTTCAACCAAGTTAATAGGGGGCCAAAAGACCCATCTGGCCTATTAGCGCTATGGCTGTTTGCTCCTGTGTTATTATTCTCAGCCATGCCGAGAAGAAAGAGACACCAGAGCGTGTTTGTTTGATGGTGGACACTGATGAATTAGAAATAACTAACACTGATGAATTAGAAATGGAGACACAATATTCTGTAAACTCTGTGGAAAAAAACGCCTAAAACAATTTTTGTTTGCGTTACTGTCACGCACACAGATGTCCTGCCTGTTTTGTGAAAAAAGTGGAGTTTGGTTAAAATAGAATGCGTCTATCTTTGTGATTTTATTCGTCGCAATTAGTGTCATGGCTGCCTATTTTTGGAGCATAAAACGCATTTTTAGTGCCTTTCAATCCGGCGTCTAGGTATGAGACAGTCTTTTGCTGTGCTTGAGCCCCCGCCCCTTGCATTATTACACCTACTGTACCACTCCAGTCACCTAATTCACCTACCACAAGTCGTCAACATGACATAAAGAAATGAGAAGTAACGCAAGAAATCCCCAAACATTTTCTTTAATTGAGGTTCTGCTGAATCACTTAAAAATTCTATTGCAAATTGAATTCTATCCTTCAGTATACCAATAAAAACTTCTATTTTTGCGACGTCGTGGTAGCTGCTACGTGGGTTATTACTAATGCTATAAGTTTTTCAGAACGTGATAGAAGACAAGTAATGTGGTGTTCGCTTTCACCTGCTCATTTATTTCAACAAAGGGGAAATAAGTGCCACGAAGATACTCGCAGTCATCAGCACATTACGTATGTGAATAGATCTTACGACGCATAAGTGAACGTTTGTGAATAAACAAATTCAAATGCAATGAACATAGCCGCTGCCATGAGCAAATACGTATCTGGATGAACCTTGCGACGTACACGTGAATGTCTGTGAAAAAAGAAATTCAAGAAAAAATCAGGGGACCCTTAGGCTCGCCTTTAGGATTTCAATGCGATAGCGACATCCTGTTAGTAGTGCGTACTTCGAACACTCACTGCATGAAAGCTGTTCGAAATCGCTATGCAGCCACTACGTGGCCTTTAAAAAATAGGCGCAGTAGCGTGTGTGACTTTCGTAGTGGCGTATTGGCATTCAACCAAGGAGCCACTATGCATATATTATGATGCCTTCTGGCAATGGACGCTTAACTATGCATTATACCTGCAATATTTCAGGTTGCAATGTGAAACATATATGCAGGAGGCGTGTGTTTGTGAAGCATGAAAGCTAGTTACAGTGCATTTCCTTGCGGAGGAAGTTCTTTTCACTGTTCTCTTAAGAATAGGCGTGGCCGTGGAAAAAGACGAAGATGACGTTCTGAACGGTCGCGTTTTGGTCCTTTTTGGTTAGACTTCCAGATTACACACCAATAATATTAGCACAAATATTTGCTATTGTACTGGCACTACGGACACTTCCTTTGGGCGAATCGGAAGCAGTCGTAACTACAGATTCTTTTTCAGTATGTGCTGCTCTGTCTTCGGGAGCCAACTTTACACTTATGCATATGTTTTGACAACTCATACCGACAAACTTGCAAAAACTACAGCGATGAAGGTTACCAGGCCATAGCGGCATATATCTCAATGAGATGGCGGACGCACTAGCCACTGTATTTCTTAGCGGTCCCCTTGTCCCGATTTTGCCTGATATGGCTTACGCGACAGCAATAAGGTTTAGAAACCTGTGTTTGCATCAATTGGACTCCTACTCATTGGATAAATGTCGAGATTTCGCACATCTAAGGTGCTGTTGGAATAGACGGCGGTGCGCAACACGCCAATTGGAAGTTACTTATACCAGATTGCATCGTGTAATTCCACAACTAAACTATTATTCACATAAATGTTGGTCTAAGGGCGTCACACTTAGGTCAGGTTTGCGAAGAAATGGAAACAATACATCATTTCTTTTTAGTCTGTCGCCGATATTTTTATCAGCTGAAAAGATACCTGATAGGTCCACTTGAAATACGCATTAGATTTAAATGTGGCAGTAATTGTACCGTTTGGCAGCATTAAATTTGGTTATAGCGACAGGGACGTCTGCTCTGCGGTATTTGACTACATAATTGAAAGAAAGCGCTTGCCGTGTTAAAGTGCCGGTATATATATATATATATATATATATATATATATATATATATATATATATGGTGGGGTGAAATTCAATGGATCCGGTCGAAAATGCGGCAGAAAAAGAGGTCGACAAACGTGCGAAAAAACACTAGTTTTACTAACGTTTCGGCAGGTGGACCTGCCTTCGTCGTAGTGAAGGCAGGCCCACCTGCCGAATTTTCGCACGTTTGTCGACCTCTTTTTCTACCGTATATATATATATATATATATATATATATATATATATATATATATATATATATATATATATATATATATATATATATATATATGTATATATATATATATATATATATATATATATATATATATATATATATATATATATATATATATATGCATCGAGCGTGCAGCAGCGGCTCGAGCTGCTGCCTCTGCGCCGGAGTACTTCCTCTTCTTTATTATATATATATATATATATATATATATATATATATATATATATATATATATATATATATTGCCGCATTCAACCTGCAGAGGAGAGCTCGCACAGCCAGAGAAGAAGACGAAGCTCTTGCCCGGTCCTCTTTCCGAGCGCCTTTCATTTTTAATTAAAGTGAGCTCTTCTATATCGAACTCCTGCTGTGTCTGCGTCGTGACACTGGTGGAGGAGCTGGGTACATGTCCAGGACACCTTCCAACAGCCCGGGATCTAGTCCACAAAGACTTCCGCTCGTCGAAACACCCGTTCACCGCGCCAGCCGCCGCCTGTTAGGCCTGAGCCCAGAGTTCGGTCCTTGGACGGAAAACATGACCGCGCCGGGAAGCAGTTGCCCCACCATGACGAGCCCAAGCACGACACAGGTGACTGTTTTCACCCCTAAAACTCCTGCGGACTTTCATGGCAACACATATGAGGACGCAGATGACTGGCTTGAGGAGTTCGAGCGCACAGCCAACGTTAACGGGCGGAACGCCGCACAGAAGTTGGGGTACGTGTATTTCCCTCTTCAAGACGGGGCTCGCACGTGGTTCACGAATCGCGTGTGGTCAACGTGGGACGAGTTCCGGCGGAAGTTCCTGGACACCTTCGCAAACACCGAAAGGCGGGAGCAGGCACAACGACTCCTCGAATCACGGATACAAAAGCCCAACGAGTCTGTTGCAATGTTTGTTGAGGACATGGCTCGTCTCTTTCATCGAGCCGATCCCGATATGTCCGAGAACAGAAAGATCAGCCACCTCATGCGTGGTGTTAAAGAGCAGCTGTTTGCTGGTCTCGTACGGAACCCACCTTCAAGCGTCGACGAATTTTCGAAGGAGGCGACCGCCATAGAACGCGCATTACAGCTACGGTACCGCCAGTACGACCGTCCAAACAACAGCGGACAAATCAGCGCAACCGCCGTGACCACCGTGACACCTGACGAGCGTTCTTTGCGTGACCTGATACGCGAAATTGTACAAGAAGAGGTGAAGAAGCTCGCTGCCACACCGAATGACTGCGCGATTGCGTCGGTCACAGAAGTTGTTCGCCAAGAAATAAGGCAAGCGCTTTCACTTCCCGAGCCGAACACTGAAATAGTTAGGCCAACATATGCAGATATTCTCCGTCGACAGCCTAGATCTAATGTGCCGCCACCTCAACAGTACCACCAGCAACAGCCGCCGACAGTGCCTTGGTACTACAGGGAAACGTCGACGCCGATGCGACGCCCACTCCGCAAAACCGACATATGGCGTACCCCTGACTACAGGCCCCTGTGCTTCCATTGTGGGGAAGCAGGCCACATCGTGCGGTATTGTCCTCATCGCGTTGCCGGGTATCAAGGATTTCCGTCCACTACCCCTCGGCGCTATTTTGACGGAAGACGCAACGTTGAAACGAGCGCGACGATCCCGCGAGACGTTTCTCCTGGGTTCCGGTCACGCTCACCCTCCCCAGGTCATTTTCCCCGATCTAATAGGGGTAGCACCACGGACATGGCGAGAGGAAGGTCTCCCAGTCCACGTCGGGGAAACTAAAAGCAGCGACCTTAGGGGGGAAGGTTGCAAATTGCCGAAGGTTTGAAAATCCCCCATTACCGCCGCATGAAGTGCCGCACATTTCGAATGAACCGACGAAAGACGAGATTGTCACCGCCGACATTACACTTTCAATTGACGGTCACGACGTGACCGCACTGGTCGACACTGGTGCGGACTTTTCAATAATGAGTGCGAATCTGGCCGACCAACTCAAGAAGGTAAAAATGGAATGGACGGGGCCGCAAATTAGAGGAGCCGGAGGCCAGCTGCTGACACCTACCGGAAAGTGCACCGCACGAATCAAGATTGGGGATTCATCATTCGTGGCCACCTTCGTTATTCTTGCCGAGTGTTGTAAACAGGCCATCTTGGGTATGGATTTCCTGCGGGAGTACGGTGCCATTATAAATATACCGGACGGTGTACTGACCTTCTCAGCGGACCATAGCGCAGTGCTGCAGCGCAAGCCCATGCGCGTGATTGACGACGTGACCATGCCACCGTTGTCATGCCGCCTCGTCTCTGTCACGTGTAACACGCAGCATAGTGGAGAAGGTGTCGCGGAACAAATATCGACGCTTTTACTCTCTCGAGGAATCGCTATTGCTAGAAGTCTCGTCAGTGTAGTGTCTGGGCAAGCAGAGGTCCTGTTGACAAACTTCAGCAACGAGCGTCGACACATTGCACAAGGTACCACAGTTGCATACTTCGAAGAAATTGTAGAATTCCGCGAGTGCTTCGCAGTACAACAGGCAGAGACACCGGGCGCTTCAACACCACTGGCTGTCGACGTGAGCACAGATTTATCGCCAGCGCAGAGGCAGAGTCTTCTAGATATTCTCGGCCAGTTGGAAGATTGTTTTTCGTCGACCTCGAGGGTAAATCAAACGCCACTGACAAAGCACCGAATTATAACGGAAGAGACGGCAAGACCAATTCGACAAAACCCATACCGCGTGGCACCGAAAGAACGCGAAGCAATCCAAGAACAAGTCCAGAAAATGCTCAATGATGACATCATTCAGCCGTCAAAAAGCCCTTGGGCGTCACCGGTAGTGCTAGTTAAGAAGAAAGACGGCAGCTTACGCTTCTGTGTGGACTACCGCAAGCTGAACCGCGTGACAAAGAAAGACGTATATCCACTACCGCGTATTGACGATTCACTTGACAGGCTGAGGCATGCACGCTTCTTCTCGTCGATGGACCTGAAAAGCGGTTATTGGCAAATCGTGGTCGATGAGCGGGACAGAGAAAAGACTGCTTTTGTTACGCCTGACGGGCTTTACGAGTTTAAAGTCTTGCCCTTCGGATTGTGCTCAGCCCCAGCAACATTTCAGAGACTGATGGATACTGTCCTATCAGGCCTTAAGTGGCAGACGTGTCTGGTATACCTCGACGACGTCATTGTTTTCTCACCAACATTCGAGGAACATCTAAGACGGCTGCAATTAGTATTTCGAGCAATACGGTCCGCTGGCTTATCGCTGAAACCTGAGAAATGTCATTTCGGTTTCAAGGAACTCCGATTCTTAGGACATGTGGTGAGCCATGAAGGTGTTCGTCCGGACCCCGACAAGATCGACGCCGTCCGAAAATTTCCGGTGCCAACAGAAAAGAAGGCCGTAAGACGTTTTCTTGGCCTTTGCGCCTACTACCGCCGATTTATCGCCAATTTCTCGCACATAGCGTCGCCCTTAACACGCATAACGAGAGACGATGTTCCATTTTTATGGGGCGAAGAGGAACAAGCAGCATTTGACAACTACGACAGCGCTTGCAGACACCCCCTGTGCTTGCTCACTTTGACGAGGACGCTCCAACTATGATCCACACTGATGCCAGCAACGTAGGTTTAGGCGCTGTACTCGTCCAGTGGCAAGACTCAGCCGAGAGAGTGATTGCATATGCAAGTAGGACGCTTTCCCGTGCCGAGTCCCATTATTCCACAACGGAAAAGGAATGTCTTGCTGTAGTATGGGCAGTTCTGAAGTTTCGCCCATACCTCTACGGCCGTCCCTTCCACGTAGTCAGCGACCACCACTCTCTTTGCTGGCTGACCAACTTGAAGGACCCATCCGGTCGGCTAGCGCGCTGGAGCTTACGCCTACAAGAATTCGATATGATGGTCGTCTATAAGTCGGGACGACAGCACTCTGATGCTGATTGCTTATCCAGGTCGCCTATAAAGCAAGATGATGTCTCAGAAGATGATGACATGGCATTTTCAGGAGTGGTCGACACGGTCTCCATTTCGTCTAAGCAGAAGGAAGACAGTGAGTTGCTCCCTCTTATTAATTTTCTTAACGGCCAGTCTACAAGCGTTCCCAAGATATTTGCAAGGAGCCTGCCATCATTCTGCTTGCGCAGTGGTGTCCTATACAAGAAGAACTTTGCCCCCAGCGGAAATGCTCACTTACTTGTCGTCCCGACATCCATTCGCGATGAGATCCTGAGCGCTTGCCACGATGAGCCAACCTCCGGCCACCTCGGATACACGCGCACATTGGCCAGAATCCAACAAAAGTACTACTGGCCGAAGCTTCCAGGCACTGTAAAGCATTACGTTCGCACGTGCCTCGATTGTCAACGACGAAAATCGCCACCTTTAAAACCAGCCGGATTGTTGCAACCAGTTCAAGTGCCCACCATGCCTTTCGCACAAATCAGAATGGATCTCCTTGGACCATTCCCGACTTCGCATACTGGAAATAAGTGGGTAATTGTCGCTACGGACTATCTTACTCGCTACGCAGAAACAAAGGCTTTATCAAGTGGAACCGCAGTAGAAGCGGCACGATTTTTCCTTGAATATATCGTTCTGAGGCATGGCGCTGCTAGAATTATAATAACAGACAGAGGTACCGCTTTCACGGCTATGCTCCTTAAGTCAGTGCTTGAGTTGAGTGGAACAGCGCATCGAAAAACTACCTCCTACCACCCACAAACCAACGGCTTAACAGAACGCCTCAACAAAACAATTGCTGATATGCTTAGTATGTACATTGATGTGGATCATAAAAATTGGGACGACGTTCTACCATACGTGACGTTTGCCTATAATACGGCGCAGCAGGAAACTACACGGAGCACGCCATTTAGTCTTCTTTACGGCCGTGAAGTGACGACAATGCTTGATGCTATGCTGCTGCACGACTGCGAGGATACAGACACGGATGTTCAAGCCTTTACCCAACGAGCTGAAGAGGCACGGCAGCTAGCACGCGTGCGAATCGCCCGACAGCAGAGTTACGACGCACAACGTTATAACCTGCGACACCGACACGTCACTTATCAACCAGGCGAGAAAGTGTGGGTCTGGAGCTCTATTCGCCGACGCGGCCTTTGTGAAAAGTTAATGAAGAAGTACTTCGGTCCCTACAATGTTATACGGCGCCTAAGTGACGTGAATTATGAGTTCATCCCTGACAGTTCTTCGCGAGCTCAAAAATCTGAAATCGTACACGTTGTGCGGATGAAGCCATATTGCAGTGAGCCAGTTGCGTAATACGTCAACTATAGATACACCGCGTATTCTGTAGCCGAGCATCGGGTCGATGCTCTTCCTGGAGGGAGGCAAATGCCGCATTCAACCTGCAGAGGAGAGCTCGCACAGCCAGAGAAGAAGACGAAGCTCTTGCCCGGTCCTCTTTCCGAGCGCCTTTCATTTTTAATTAAAGTGAGCTCTTCTATATCGAACTCCTGCTGTGTCTGCGTCGTGACAATATATATATATATATATATATATATATATATATATATATATATATATATGTGTGTGTGTGTGTGTGTGTGTGTGTGTGTGTGTGTGTGTGTGTGGCTTTTCTTCCTCTATGTATATTTTTAGTCTAAAATTACTTTGTGTTTGTAAACTCATAAGCCTTTTACTTAAATATCCTGCCAACCGGTTCATGGCCGATCCCCAATTGAGGGTGTTGTTGGGATTGACATGTCAAGTCAAGTTTAATAAATAGTTCAGTTGAGTTGCATGGTTAGCGTGATTACAGCAGGAGGTCCCAAAGTTTCAGAGAAACTGACAGGGGGACCTCCTATGGCTACATTGATGGGGTAATTACAAAAAATACAGCAATAGTATACGGACTTGTGAGTAATAATGAATAATCTTAACTAACAATAAAAATACAATAAATACACAGCATAATGGTAATACTCACTATTGAAAAATAACAAGGAAATAGTCAAAAGCAAGTGAAGATTGATTGATTGATTGATTTGTGGGGTTTAACGTCCCAAAACCACCATATGATTATGAGAGACGCCGTAGTGGAGGGCTCCGGAAATTTAGACCACCTGGGGAAAAGCAAGTGAAGACAAAAAACAATAATAATGAACTCTCCGTGACAAATACAACACGTTTCATTATCAGTGTTATCAATTATACAAAGGCAAATTGAAGTAGTAAAATAGCACAGAACTGTGGAGAGCTATTGACAGTTAATTACACAAATCGGATGAGTTGATTAATTCCTAAACGTAATATTTCTTACTGCGCGAAGTGAAATTATGGATGTTATGCGATGATTTCAATTCGAAAGGCAATGAATTCCAAATGGCTATGCTAGTAAATAAGGTTGAGAACTTGCCTTAGTTTGTCCTTACGGCCGGCGAAAGAAGAATATTGCACTGGGGAAACCGGGTGATGTTACCATTAGTTAAGTGACGATGATCAATGCATGCAATAAAAATGTCATGCGTGAGGAGTCTAAAGGTGACAGTGGACATTCTATGACAAAATAATTGTCTCAATGGGAGTATGTTAAGCTGAGGCAACAACGAGCTGCAGGAGAAGTAAAATGGGCTGAAAGTCATTAATCTAAGTGCTTCATTCTGAAGTCGCTGCAAACGTTCGATGTGCGTGAAATATGTGTTGGCCCAAGATGATACGCAATACGAAATATGGCTATGAATATAAGCAAAATACAAAGTACATATGATGTGAGGCGGAAAATAAGTTCGTGTCTTGATGATAACGTGAATACCAAATGCAATCTTTTTAACGAGTAATGCTGCATTTTTATCAAATTTTAGTTCGCTATCTAAGATGACGCCAAGAAACCGCGCGTCACTGGGAATGTTTATGACGGTATTACCAATGTGAAGGGAAGGTTGTATGTCAAGTGAAATGCGCGGGGAATAGAACAACATAAACATGGTTGTAGGAGCATTGATCTGAACATAATTGGCCTGGCACCATAAAGTTATGTTATGTAAATCTGTGTTGAGGTCAGACTGGAGTGAAGAAACTGATTTAGATGACTGAAAGATGGTTGTGTCGTCGGCATAAAGTATGCACTTGGTCCTTGTAAGAATGGTAGGTAGATCATTAATAAACATCAAAGATAAAAGTGGGCCTAAAATTGATCCCTGTGGAACACCAAGGTTAATTAACTTGGGCGTTGAAAGATGGCCAATAACACGAACCATTTGAGACCGGTTACTGAGGTAGCTCTTAATAAAACTTAGTGGTGGACCAGACATACCAAATGAATCGAGTTTAGCAACTAGAACGTGATGATTTATAGTGTCAAAAGCCTGCGTCAAATCGATAAACACAGATCCCACAAGTAACCCTCTATCAATAGCTTGTTTAATTTTCTCCGTGTGTGCGCCAGAATAACAACCATCATCATCAGCAGCAGCATGTTCTCCACTTCGTAGGATTCATCGGCCTTGGGCCGAAGTGCTGCTCAGGCTTCAGCCAGTGGCAACGATTACCGTATTATACTTGATTACGCACAATGATTACGTGTTATCATTGTGCGGTCTCAGAAGATATATGCAGATCTTTATGGATGCAGCAATACCGAAGCGTTGCGCATCGTACAGCTCAGATTCAAGCAAATGGAGTCACCCAGAGTCAGTGATTAGGAAGTCACGCCGTCACCGAAAGTCCGTGCCTAAAATGAAGTGTCGCCGACACCGATCTAGGAGGCCTGGTGGGGGTTCACGGAAACCTCAGTGCCAACTCTTGAGACTTACCAAGTGGAACGATAAGCGCATTAAAAGGTAATCAGCATGGGGTAGTCTGAGCAACTTATGTTTGCTACCTTGAAGGTATGTGGCCTTAGGTCTTCGCAGAAACAGGCAAAGCTCCGTATACTTCTCGATCGAAAGTGTCTCGACTTTGTCGCCATTCAAGACACAAAAATCGAGAGTGAGAAAGAGATCGAGAAGGCCCTGTGGCCTTTTCTATTTTAGTATAATGTATGTGTCTCACATGCAAAATGTTTATCTGTGGACTTTTGGTTGTTTCTGAGAAAGAGCCTTCCCTGTTCAGCATTCTGCACGTCTTGATGAAGAGGGCCGTTATATATGATGTGATTTTTGTTGCATAGAGTGCCATGGCGAATTATCAATCTACATGCGTTTAATGAGATTACGAAACGGCTGGAAGTATTTAAAAAAGTGCGCAATTTATATGACGTCGACAGATGCACGGTACTTCTGGGAGATTTCAATTGTGCATGTGAAGTTTTGATCATAATAATCCTCCTAAAAGAGAGATAGGAGTAGTGGGCTTTTATCCGGTATGTAGATAATGCAGAACTAAATGACATCGTAGTCACGAATCGGGAAACGGCACATACAAGAGTTCAGGGCAGTTCTCTTGCTCGCTTTGACTTAATTTACATGTCCTCATCACTCCTCTCTCGTAAAATGTCCTGAAGCACCAAAGCTGTGTCTTTCTCAGACCATTGCATTGGTATTGCGCAAATTGGTAAAAATCGTCACAAAGAATTCCCTCCCTAGTAGGCCCTCTCGAAAATGAATGCGAAGTTCCTCTGTGATCAGGAATTTATTGTTCGTGTCCAGATGGCAATGAGGCAAACCTTTTGATTGGTTTGCATATATTCACTGTTTGGAAGATTTTGAAACAAGAAGTTTCTGCTATAGCTTTAGAAATTGGCGCTGTTAGGACTTTCTAGAAAAAATGGTGAAAAGATACTTCTTAAAAGTCTTTGCTATCTTCATGAGATTGAATGGGAAATGTCGGGTAAGTACATCAAAGACATTGAGAATATTAAGTGCCAACTACAGAGATATGATGCTGCTTGCTACTAAGGGGCACGCATTAGATCTCGGAATCAGCGCACCTTCAATTCAGAGCAACCGACGCGTCAAGATTTACTTGATGAGCAACGCCAGGCGATTTCTAAAGTTATTCCAGATCTGTACTGAACGGTGGGCTCATAAGGATTTTCGGAGGATTTTCAAAAAGTACTATAAATGTTTATTTAGCTCTCCCTCTGATGATCCTCACGTTTATCTCAAGGCTAGCTTTTTTCTCTTGTGAACGTCTTCAAAGACAATGATTTTTCAGTCATTATTGGACCCATAACTATACTGGAAATCGAACAGAAAAATGACAACTTGTCTTTATTGAAAACACCTGCTCCTGATAGCATATCAGGTGAATTTTGCAAATATTTTAAGAAAAAGCTTGGTACTATACCGCTGAATGTTTTACAAATAAGTTATGACATGGATACACTCCCACAATCCTTCTGCAAAATTCCCACTGTGTTAATACCGAAAACAGCTGACAAATAAAACATTCGCTTCGTCGAGGGCTACAGACCAATATTGCTTTCAAAGGTGGACTACAAACTTATCGCGAAATATTACCAAATGGATTGTGATTTCCTATGTCTATCCTCGTTCAGTCTCATCAGACATGTGGAATCAGGGGTCGATCCATACAGACCAATATACATGCCGCTCGTGCGGTGCTTCAATACTGTCATGGTTTTCAAAAACATCTCAATGCTACAGGTACACCATGCAAAAGCTTTTGATTGTGTTTGTCAATCCTTGCTTTTTTCTCTTCTCGAACAAGCCAATGTTGGCAAAGTTGTTCTCAAAGGCAATAAACTAAGTTATAGTGAATGCTCAGCTCGTTTGATAGTGAATGGTCAATTCTCCAAGCCTGTTTCTATTCGCTATTCTGTAAAACAGAGATACCCGATGTCACCTCTTCTATTTGCACTTTATCTATAACCACTGTGCTTAAGCGTAATATAGTCGAGTTGTATTCTTGGCTTCAGCATATTAGGCATCGAAGTTAAAGTATTACCTCATGCAGGTGATATAGCATTGTTTTGCACAGATAAGTCAAGTGTCGAAAATGTGGAATATACTAATAAAAAGTTTGGCATAGTATCAGGAGCTCGTTTAAATGCCTCGATGAGTTTATGTCCGTGGTTTTGCTTGTGACGTAGCACACCGAACCACTTTGCAGAGATTAAATGGACAAGAACTCCTCCAACATACCTCGTTGTACCATTGCATGCATACTGATTCAGTGCGCATTACTGGAAAGAATGCGTCCCTTAGCTTGAACAACAGGCTCTTGTGACTGGCGCCGGAGCTGACGAGGGACCGGTGCTCTTTGGATCTTCAAACAAGTAGCCGAACGGCCGGCTGCCTATGCCCGCCAGTTATTGTCCCTCCTAGCCGGAGGGTGAGGCGTCGTGCCACCAGAACGCCGTAAGTGGTTCGGGAGTAGACAACGAGTGTGGCATCTTCCTTGCCGCAAATCGCCTCGCTAATTAATCGAGCAGTTCGGCAGATCCTTTGATGTATGCTGTCATGAGCTTGGGACCCCTCGAGCAGCGGCACACACACGACGAGGAAGAGCACCGCTGGCACCACCTTGGACTGCAGTGATCACGGCTCAATATTGGACGTACAGTGGGCTATGCATGCTCGTCTCCCACGCCAGTTGAGTATGATACGCGTTTGAACAGTGTCATCTGAACGTGTTCCCTGATCTAGAGATCTGGGGAGCACATACCCTTTCTAATGAGCCACCCGGCTCATTCAAAAGAGCGCCTTGTAGAGGAACGCAAGATTCGAAAGCTCGCCATGTAAGAAAGAGCTCGTCATGTACGAGAGCTCACCTTGTATATAATGTAAATAAACCCTCTTCAAGTCTCTCTTCCTCCAGCTTCGACAACTTCATCGCAGACCTCCAGTGCCTGCAAACCCCAGTCGCAACAAGGCCCAGACATTTGTTCCCTATCGGCTTTCAATATTTGGGAGAACTGAAGCTTGCAATACTTTCTTAGCAACAAAGCTTTACCATGTATTGCAACTTATTCATTGCGCAATATTTTATATTATACAATGCTTTCATCGAATTTTTGCTACTTTCATATGGTCTTCGCCTTTTGAGCCCATGTGTGGTGATAATATATTCAAGCCAGTTAGTGAGAGTGGGTTAGCTATAAACACCTTTATTTATGGCAAATAGTGTCACAATTATTTTTTCGAGAGTATTACTATCCTGTAATCAATTCCTTTGTGCATGTTACACTTGTTGATTGCTTACTAAATTTAATTGTTTCATCAAACTTCTCAAAACGCCCATGATTGTGGGGATTCATGCAGGAAGTATACCTCGAAGTTCAGTTTCTTAAAGCTCGCTTTTTTGTAGAATATTCGTACACAGTATTGTGCAAGGTGCTGTATAAAAATATGCTGAGTACACCCTTCCCACCTCCGTTGTACCGCCCACTGTACTCCAATCTTTCAGGACACGATGTGTAGAAGCGAGTGCGCAAAACGTACATTCCACTTAATTCAAAAACATTCTTCTATAAACTCCACTCTGAAACATTGGTGGTAAACACATGATTAAAAACAAATAATATTTTTATTCCGTCTGTTAACTGCCGTCTGTGTGATGCGCCGGAGATGATTGAATATTGCTTTGTTAGCTGCAAAGATGTCATACTGTTTGGGGATGTCCTTCAGCGAGCACAAAGAAACGTTTCGTCATTAATTCCTACACAATACGCTATCTTCTACCAGCAGCATTTGATAAAGTACCATATGATATGTTTTTCCTCATGGATATGTACAGTTTGTGGAAGACACGAAGGCAAGACCGCAATGCAGAGCCCACCACCTGTTCAAGCAAGCACTTCATTAAATTGCTATCCGCCTCAAAAACACATGCATCAAGCTAACTTTAGACCAGACTGGTACTCCACCTTGGAGAGCTGTTTGACCTCACCGCTTTCTTGTTTGCATAACAGGATGTGAAGAACTCTCGATGTGAAGAACTCACGCTGTGTTAGCCATTGAGTGTTTATGAGTGCGCTTGAGGCGCACGCCACGAACTACTTCAGGTCACACAAGCCACCAATGATAGTTCCTGATGCCGTAGGGGACAACTATGTAGTCGCGTGAGACGAGACGTCAAACTACCCGGTGCAGTCCCAAAAACTGTCGCAGAAGTTTTTCACTCGGGCCACGTCGACGTATCAGCGTCCACCCCCAAACGAAGTCACCGGGCTGCTTTTCCACGAAGTGTCGAAGATTGTAACGGTGGCTGTCAGTCATCTGTTGATTCTTGATGCGGAGGCGGGCAAGCTGTCGGGCTTTTTCGACGCGCTGAAGCTAGACATTCACGTTGAGGTTTTCTTCGTCAACAACTTTTGATATCATGGTGTCAAGCGTCATGCACCGGGTTCCTTTCATAAACTGACATGTATGGCGACATCTGCGTCGTCTTCTGCATCGCCGTGTTGTATGCAAAGGTCCCGTACGGAGGGATGGCGTCCCACGTCTTGTGTTGAACATCGAAGTACATTGCCAACACGTCGGCAATTGTCTTGTTTAGCCACTCGAAGACGCCGTTGGTCTATGGGTGGTACGCTGCCGTCCGACGGTGGCTTGTCTAACTGTAGGCCAAGACCGCCTGAGTTAACTAAGCAGTGAAAGCTCTACCTCGGCCAGTATAGAGGACCTCTGGTGGTCCATAACACAGGACGATGTCTTCAACGAACAACTTCGCCACATCGATGGCACTGCCTCTAAATATCGGACCCTTGTTTCGGCGTAGCGGGGGAGGTAGTTGGTGACAACAACGATCCATTGATTTTGTCAAGCCGACGTAAGAAACAGTACCAGTAAGTTGATACAGATTTGCTGGAACGGTCGACGTCACGGTTCGATCAGCTGAAGGTAGCCTGCTGGTCTGGTCAGCTTTGTCTTTCGTCGTTGACATCTCGGCATGTTCTGACGTAACGAGTCACATAGGCGGTACGTCACGGCCAGTAAAATTTTTCCTGTTTTCTGGCGAGCATACGAAAAGCACCGAGGTGTCCAGTCGTCGGATGGTCGTGTAGGGTCTGGGGGACTTCTGTTCTCACTACTGAGGAGACCATGAGAAGATGTTTAGCTGGAAGGGGTGAAAAGTTTTTCTTTGGGAGAACTATGCTTTGCGGGAATAAAGACAACAGTCATCTTTTGAATATCTTTGGAACAGTCACGCTATTACCTTCGAAGAACAAGGCTCTTGAGTTCTGAGTCAGGTCGTTGTGGCTTGGCGTAGTCATCGGCACTCATGGTTACCAAGAAGCAGTCATCATTTGGGTCGTCTGGTGGAGGTGTGTCGAAGAGGGCACGACACAGGCAGTCGGCATGAGAGTGCTTTCTTTCTCACTGCTAAACGACGGTAACGTTGAATATCTGAAGTCTCAGACTCCACCCTGCGAAGGGTCTTTCAAGTTTGCTAGCGAACACAAAGAGTGATGGTCGCTTATTACTTTGAAGGGCCTGCCGTAAAGGTAATAATTGATTTCTGGGGTTTAACGTCTCAAAACCATGCTATGATTACAAGAGACGCCGTAGTGGAGGGCCCCGCCGCGGTGGTCTAGTGGCTAAGGTACTCGGCTGCTGACCCGCAGGTCGCGGGTTCAAATCCCGGCTGCGGCGGCTGCTTTTCCGATGGAGGCGGAAATGCTGTAGGCCTGTGTACTCAGATTTGGGTGCACGTTAAAGAACCCCAGGAGGTCGAAATTTCTGGAGCCCTCCACTACGGCGTTCCTCATAATCATATGGTGGTTTTGGGGCGTTAAACCCCACATATCAATCAACCAATCAACCGTAGTGGGGGGCTCCGGAAATTTTGACCACCTTGGCTTCTTTAACGTGTACCCGAATTTGAGCACACGGGCCTACAACATTTCCGCTTCCATTGGAAATGCAGCCGCCGCAGCCGGGATTCGATCCCGCGACCTGCGGGTCAGCAGCCGAGTACTTTAGCCATTAGACCGCCGCGGTAGAGCTGCCGTAAAGGTAGGGGTGGAACATTGATGCAGCCTTTAGGAAGGCAAGACACTCCATTTCTGTTGTAGTATAGTTGGCCTCTGCATTTGGGAGCGACGAGCTGGCGTAACTGATGACTGTTTCTCGTCTGTACAAGAACCACGCTGAGCCTTGCACTGATTGCGTCGATGTATATGCCTCATGCGCATATACGGGTCAACTAATGCATTCAATTCATCACCACTGCCTCGGGCCGTTCGTCTTTGGAATGACCTCCCTGAATGCATAGCCTCCATATCTAATCCCGATACATTTCGCCGTCAGCTACTCACTCTGTTCACCATGTGACCCTGTTTCTGTATTCTGAGTGCATTGCGCAACGGTGATTTATATTCCCCTTGTCTTTTATTTTTTAAATGTATCCCTCTGTCGCCATGTTCATATCAACAAGTGCTATATTCCCTCAAATTTACCTCGCCCTGTATAGCCTAAAATGTGATTTCATTTATATATAGTTTTTCGTTGTTCTTGCACTGATCCTGCCTTTAAACTGTTCGTTACCTGTCTGTACCATTCCGATTCCTCCCCCCCTTACCCAATGCCCTCTTCTGGGGCCTGTAAGGTCTTTTTTGAATAAATAATAAAGAGAATAAAGAATGTGTATTTCTGTCTCGGTTGACTCATCAAAATGCGCGAGTAATCCAGGCGTCTGCAGGCGTCGTTTTTTTAATACTTCCTCATGTGGTGTTACCCACTCGAACTCCACGCCGGTCATGGTAACATTAGTGAGCAGTTTGGCAGTGCGGGCGAAGTTTATGACAAACCACTTGCACTAAGCGCACAGGCTAAGAAATGGGCTAACGGCCTTCTTGTCGGTGGACAGCGAGAAGTCGGCGATGGCACCTGTTTTCCGCGGATTGGGACGGACTCCAGACTTGTTATTCCCGAGTCCCTGGAACAAGAACTCTTCGTACTCAAAGCTGCACTTTTCTAGCTTCAGGGTTAGCTTGGAGGTGCCTGTTTCCTTGGCTGAAGTTTGTCACCATTACCTTCGCTTTGCCATGACTCGGGTGGTGATGCTTCTCGCAACGCAAATCTGATGGTCAAAGAACAGGTGCATGTTCCCTCGATGACGCCTTCAAAGTCTGTAAGTGTTTCGGCGTCAACGGAAACGATGATGTCTTCAGCAAGGCATAATGGTGATTTCGTTTTCCAACACATTCAATGCTTGATTCTTTGGTGTTGTGGGGGTCAGCAGCATGTTTTCTGAAGTTATTGGTCTTGATTCATACCTCAGGTCTATGACATAGCCGTATTGACATATGAAGTCATGCTGACTATAAGGTTCCTCATACAAAGCTCGCTTGATAAGTCAGCTAGATAAGCTATTACAAAGCATTACAAAACTCGCTGCATAAGTCTGGTTATTGATGGTTACTCTTGCTGCGCAGACTTCAAAGGGCGTTATTAAATGAACTTCAGTTGTCTGACTTTCTGGGCCTTTCCGTGTAGCATTCACTTCTTTAAGCGTTGTCGCATAAGGCCCACTGATGACGAAAAAATCGGCTCTAGTCTCGGAGAGAGCAGCGACGTGGTGGCCGTTGAATAGTATGTCAAAGTCGGTGGTTCGTCGTCATGCGTTCCAGTTGGGTCGTGGCGTTGGATCATGCTAAGTCAGCTTATTCCGCTGCTTCCACGTTGCTTCGTGGAAGCAGCGGGCTGTGAAGTTTGGACATCAAAGCAGCTTTGGTGTAGCGGCGAGTGCTTTCGGCTTTGTTGAGACGTCGTCGGTTGTGGCAGCGGAGGATTTTCGGAAGGTCGTTGTACAGCAACCGCACCTCTATCGCTTGTTGACCTTGGTTTTTTGAATATGAGCTCGGGGAACGGCCCCAATTCGGGCTAGTGTACTAGCTGCTTTGCGGTGATATATAGCGCCTTGGCAACGGTGAACAGTAAGGTCGTCGGGCTGTCCATTGCACTCCTGCGAGGTGGTCGGCGACTTTTGAATGCTAAGCATTTCTTAGCGACATTCGGCGAATTTGAGTCATATTATCTATCTATCTATCTATCTATCTATCTATCTATCTATCTATCTATCTATCTATCTATCTATCTATTCATCTATCTTCTAGCCACCTACTACTTTTAGCTCTCCTGGCCATTTGTTTAATGGTATCAATACCGACTTTAGTATGGCATAACATGAGTGTATAACCAGCATAATTGACTAGTCATACCATGACTATCATAATTTGTATGTCAGTGATGTCATGACTTGCAAATCATGGTCTTGCTGCTCTTGGTTTCGTTCATACGACATGTTGCGAAATTTCCATGGTATGACATGACTGCATGGCGAGCACGAGTGACAGACCCTGACATGAAATTCATGGCATGCATCCAATGTAAGTCATGACTCATGAGTCATGACAACGCGCCACGCTCATGGTACACTCACACTCTTTTCGCTAGCTTCACATATACCAAAGTTAGCGTTAGGGCACGTGAATGGATTACGAAGATATGTGACTGGTGCAAGCATGATAATTATGATATCTGCCCCGCAGGGGCGCCTGCGGAAGTGGGCGTTTGCTGTGTAGCGATACCACGGACCCGAGCTTACGGGGGAGTTTCTACTTCCTCCCACGCCTAGCCGTGCGAGGCTTTGCCGTGTCCGGGGAAAAGGGGATCCTGGAGGTTGAGCCGACGCTGGGTGATTGGACCATTAAGGCCCCCCGGCAGATGCAACACACCCCTTTGGCCCCGGCTTCACGTAGACGGCAACCCTGGGCTGACCCACCCAGGGGAAATCGGCAGTCGCCTTTTCCCATCTTTCCCTTCCTACATCTTAGTCTTTCTTACTTTTTTAGCTTTCCTGTCTACTTCTCTCTTCTGCTTGCTTCCAACTTTCTCGGCGGCAAGGGTTGACCCTGTGCAAATAGCCTGCCTTGGCCTAGGCGCATTGGGTTATAGCAGAGTTGTACGGCTGACGTCTGCAAGCTTTGAGCATCCGCAAACTTGCAGCGTCCCCTTGTTGGGCTCCGTGGTGGGTGGCCGCCAACGCTGCTGAACAACATACAATTAACATGCACAAAGCATTCCCTTTACTTAGTGATTGTGCCTCCTCAAAGCGGGTACGGGTACGCACCGAAGATATCAATTTTTTAATCTGGCTAAGACAAATCTTTCCTCATTTCCACGTTATACACTGCGAAAAAACTAACAAACAAGCCAGAACTGTATCCCCCTTCATAGTGGCTAGGTGCTTAACCGAAAGTCTCGGTGCCGGGTACAAGGTTACAAAATGGCCAGCGGAGATCTACTCCTTGAGATACGTGACAAAGACCAATTCGATAAACTGCACACCCTCACAACATTTGGAGACACACCCATCAGTATTACGCCACACAGGTACATGACCTCATCTCGCGGGGTCGTATCAGACGCAGATTTGCTTGACCTGACCGAAGCTGGACTACTAGAAGGATGGAAGAGCCAGAACGTGACAAACGCACAGCGTAAAGGAAATACCAATCAAACACTTAGTACTGACCTTTGCTTAGAGCGATTTGCCGGGAACCATTCAGACTGGGTATACAAAGACATCCGTGAGGCCATATATTCCCAACCGCCGCCGTTGCTTCCAATGTCAGAGATAGGGCCATGACTCGCAAACTGTCGTGGCCGGAAAATTTGTGCTCTGTGTGGAGTCGTGGGCCATGCGTCCGACAACTGCGAAGCGCCTGCACGCTGTGTGAAATGTGGCGGTAATCATGTCGCGTACTCACGTTTCTGTTCTTTCTGGAAAAAGAAAAAGAGATCATCACTTTAAAGATAAAACAAAACATTACAATTAAAGAAGCAAGAAAAAGAGTTTCGCCATTTTATGGCCCCACATATGCTGTTGCGGCGCGCCAGGGGGAAGCGTCGCACCAGCTCTCGCCACTCCTTCGGCCTGCGCAAAGCGAGCCATTGACTGTGGCGCCTGCCCCCAAGGCGGCAGTAGTGGAGTCTACTCCGCCTACTATTGAACAAAGAGCAGAGACTCCAGGGTCCTCGGGTTTCAAGGTTTCACCTCGCCAGGCGAGGCCCAAGCTTCGAAAAACCAGCTCGCATGAGCGGGCATCCAGTGCCTCCGAGGAGGCAATAGATACGGCGGCACCCCTGGTGCTAAAAGAGTGGCGCGGCTCTCTGGAGCGCGCCAGGAGAACTAAAAAGCTCATAACAGGGCCTGATAATAGCCCTGTTACTTAAGCCCAACCTTTTAGCTTAAACAAGTCACTCCGTTAACGTACACACAGCACTACATTACTTCCAATATGGAAACACAACTTATACATTGGAACGTCAGAGGACTGCTTAAAAACCTCGACGACGTCCAAGAGCTTTTATACAAACTCTGACCTTAAGTGCTATGTGTACAGGAAACACACCTAAAATCCTCCAATTCAAATTGTTTACGCCCTTACGTCATATACCGAAAGGACCGAGATGATGCTGTGGCGTCATCCGGTGATGTAGTCCTTATTATTAACCAAGGAGTAGCGTGTACACATTTACCACTCCAGACATCTCTTGAGGCGGTGGCTGTTCGAGCGGTACTTTTAAACAAACTCGTCACCATCTGTTCTTTGTATGTGCCTTCCCACCACCGTCTTGAAAGAAGTGAATTCCAGTCTTTAATAGACGAACTGCCTGAACCTTATTTGCTTCTTGGAGACCTAAATGCACATAGTGCACTGTGGGGCGATTCTCGCTGTGATGCATGAGGTCGCCTCATTGAACAATTTCTTTTCTCCTCTGGTGCCTGTTTGTTGAATAGGAAAGAGCCAACACACTATAACATTGCCTACAAAACTTACTCGTCTGTAGACCTCAGCATCGTATCATCTTCTCTCCTACCCGTACTGAAATGGAAAATCATACATAATCTATGTGGAAATGACCATTTTCCTGTAGTGTTGAGTTCGCAAACAACATATGAATGTCCTCTACATGTTCCCAAACGGCTGATAAACAAAGCAGAGTGGGAACAGTTCCACAACACTGCACGTTTGAGTTGGACAGACATATGTAGGTTAAACATAGATGAAGCTGTGCAGTACTTCACAGCTTTTCTAACTGACGCAGCAGCCAGGCGCATACCGCAAACATCTGGAATGCCCGGCAAACGACACGTTCCATGGTGGAACACAGAGTGTCTTAATGCGCGAAAGAAACAGAACAGGGCATGGAGGTTGCTTCGGAACTCACCAACAGCCAAAAATCTTGACTTGTTCAAGAAAATAAAGTCTGAAGGCAGGACAACGCGTCGGCAGGCCAGAAGAGAAAGCTGGCAGAAGTTTTTGTCAGGAATCAATTCATACACACAGGAGGCTAAAGTCTGGAACATGGTCGGTAGGATAGCAGGAAAATAAGTACACACACTTCCACTTGTAAACACTCAGGGTGATACCTTGGAAGATCAGGCAAACTTCCTCGGTGCACACTTTGAACAGTTATCCAGCTCGTCCCACTATACTGACTCTTTCCAAAAATACAGAACAAAAATAGAAAAGCAGAAACTCGAACATAAATCCACTAGATACGAGGCATATAACCAAGCTTTCAGTCTAGCTGAGCTCCGAGCATTTCTAAACTCCTGAATTACTTCGGCCCCAGGTTCTGACCGTGTGTATGAAATGTTAAAAAAACCTACCAGCTGAAACACGAGAAACCTTACTTTGTTTGTACAATGCTAGCTGTTTTTCTGGCACTATCCCTACCTCCTGGAAAAAGGCTATTATTATCCCCATTTGGAAAGAGGGCAAGGACCCTTCCTTAGCTTCAAGTTATAGGTCTATTGCACTTACAAGCTGCTTGGTAGCAAACCGGCTGCCTATAGGCTGGTTAACCTCCTTGCCTTTCTTTTCCCTCTATTTTCCTTCCTTCCTTGTGCAAAGTCTTTGAAAAAATGATAAACTGCCGACTTGTACATATCCTTGAAACAAGCAATTCGCTCGACCCATTTCAGTGCGGGTTTCGAGAAAATAGATCCACAACAGACCACCTTGTTCGTATCGAGGCACAGATCAGAGACGCCTTCGGCCATAAACAATATTTTCTCTCTGTGTTCCTCGATATCGAAAAGGCTTATGATACAACATGGCGTTTTGAGATTCTAAGAGACCTGTCTCACCTTGGTGTGTGCGGAAAAATGTTTCACATAATCGAAAGTTACCTGTCAAACCGGACATTCCGTGTCCGTGTGGGCAGTGTTCCCTCCCAAACATTTGTCCAGGAAACAGGCGTGCCACAAGGTGGTGTACTTAGTTGCAAACTTTTTATTATTAAAATGAATTCCTTGCACTTGTCCATCCCCCGCAATATGTTCTATTGTACATATGTCGACGACGTTCAGCTTGGCTTCAAGTCATGCAACTTGGCAACGTGTGAGCGGCAGGTTCAGCTGGGTTCAAACAAGGTCTCCAAATGGGCAGATGAAAACGGATTTCGACTTAACCTACAAAAAAGCACGTGTGTCTTGTTCTCTCGAAAGAGAGGCGTGCACTCGGAACCTGTTATTCGACTGAACGGGCAACGTCTGTCTGTCAAAGCCGAGCATTAAATTCTTAGGCTTAATCTTGGACAACAAGTTGACCTTCGTACCGCACATCAAGTATTTAAAAACAAAATGTTTAAAAGCCTTGAGTGTTATAAAAGTGTTGTCACGTACTACTTGGGGTAGTGATGGGCAATACCTCATGAACCTGTATCGAAGCCTCATTCGCACCCACTTAGATTACGGGGCCGTTGTCTATCAGTCTGCGACTCAAAGTTCTTTGAAGATGCTGGACCCCGTGCACCATTTGGACATACGCCTTTCTACGGATGCTTTTCGCACCAGCCCTGTAGAAAGCCTTTACGTTTAGTCAAATGAATGGTCGCTTCATCTAGAGAGAACTTACAAGTACTTTGTATATTTTCTTAAGGTGAAAGCAGACAAGAAGCACCCCTCATACTCTACTATTAATGATCTCTCGAGCTCCATTCTGTTTCAAAACAGGCCTTCGATGAGGCAGCCTATCTCAGTTCGCCTGAAGGGTCTAGCTGAAGAAACTGAAGTGTCACTTGAACACAGTTTAATGGCTCCTGTAGCATACCCGCCACCATGGCAGTGGCAGACTATAGACTGCGATGTGCCTTTCCTAGAAGGTACAAAACATGCACCTATTGCCCATATCCGAACGTACTTTCTGGAACTTCAACACAAATACACGCGTCCTGAGTTCTTTACTGGTGCCTCCAAGTCTAACTCCTCTGTGTCCTACGCTGCTGTCGGCCCATCATTTTCGGATGCTGGCCCTCTACATCCAGGCACAAGTATCTTCACAGCGGAAGCTTACGCGATACTTGTGGCAGCTGAACGCATCAAACAATTACAAATACAAAAAGCAGTAATTTATACAGACTCCCTCAGAGTGGTAACGGCTGTGCACAGTCTTAAAGAACAAAAAAAAACCGGTCCTTGTCTCACTTTACTCCATTTTGTGCACACTCTACACACTAAAACAACATGTTGTAGTGTGATGGGTGCCAGGGCACCGTGAGATTCAAGGCAACGTGAGGGCGGATCAGCTCGCTGCATCCGTCCACAAAAGCACTGCCTCTACACCCATATTAATCCTGGCTCTTGATCTTAAGCCGTCTCTCAAACGAAACCTTAGGGACTACTGGCAGAGCAAGTGGGATACACGCACACAAAACAAACTACACATTATTAAGCCACACCTTGGTCATTGGCTGCCAGTATCAAAATCGCGTCATACAGAGGTAATACTAACGAGACTCAGGATAGGACACACATACACGACACACACATATCTTTTCTCCGGTGGCGATCCACCATTGCGTGAAAGATGTGGTGAAGCATTAACAGTCCTTCACATGTTAATTCAGTGCAAACACTTTGAAACTCTAAGAAAACAACATTTTCCATTACTCTACCGACAACATATACCTTTACACCCTGCAATGTTTGTCGGTAGGGAACCGCTTTTTAGTCATAAATCATTATTAGCGTTTTTAAAAGAAATTCATAGCTTTCATGTCATATACCCGGGCATACCGTAGCACGACTTCTGCAGAGAGGTTTTTGCTGCGGTGGCTACACAAGAAAGCACTTGCCTCACGGCCCTTGGACGCAAGGGTATGAACGAGTGAGGCACTTGTGCTAATGTCATACATGTCCACGATCGTTTTTTATTATCACCAACTTTTGTCACCTATTCACACCACACACACCTTTCACGGCATGGTCATGATTTTATTACTTGTATGATTTTACCCGCCTTACTGCGAGGAATTTTATGGCCCTTATACAGCCGCTAATCAAAATCATTGTCCACATTCCTTGTCCCATGAACTGGCGCTCTTGGGCCATCAAATGGCCCTTGCGCCAAAAAGCACCATATATCATCATCAATTATGATATCTGTGTTATGTAACTACATGACTACATGCCATACTCAGGATGTGCTCACGGCCGTTTCGCCAGCTTTGCATGCACAAAATTTAGTATTACGGGACGTGAATGGATGGCGGAGGTATATGGCTGGTGCAAACATGATAGTTGTGAGATACGTGTCATGTTAGAGCATGACTACATGCCACGCTCATGATGCGCTCGCGGCCGTCTTGCTAGCTTCACACCACATTTGGTATCACGGTTTTTTAACGTGCACCCAAATCTGAGTACACGGGCCTACAACATTTCCGCCTCCCTGGGAAGTGACATAAGTTCTGACAAAATGGGACTGATACACGTTCTCGATTCCGGTCACACATGACTAACGCTTCAACTATTTTCTGTTAGGTTGTCGAGAACACCATGAAAATTTGCGAAAAGTCACCAAACAGCGTCTATTGGAAGGTACCTACAATACAGCAGAAGTTAGCGTAGTTGCACGGCTTGTATTCCTAACTGCACAATTCATTGCTCTAACAATTTCGCTCCGCTCGTGCTCGAGCATGTTGTTGGAATGATGCGCTCCATAATATCAACAGTGATTGCTCTGCATACAATGAAGAAGCGAAACCATTGTAATGTTTTGACCTCACTGCAGGATACGATACATTATATACAATCAAAGTCACTTACGAGCATGAGAAAAACTTTAGCGCACAATGGGGAGGTGAATTTCAAATTGCTCTTCGTGAGTGTTGCAGGTGATCGTCTATCGTCGGTGTCACTCTCGGTGTGTTCTTCGCAGCCGTCCACGTCCAATGAAAAATCCTCGTTGTCACGAGGGTTTCTTTCAACATTGCTGCTGAAATCATTCTGAGGAATTCCCTCCGCCAAACAACTTTGACAACATCAACAACACCAGAGCGTCGCCATCATTATCTAGCTCTGAATCCCATCCACAAGCAAATCACTTGAAGCGTACTGCCATCAATCGACAAACGTTCAAGAACAAGTGGAGCAGAGCTAGCCAAAGATTGCAAATGGCGAGCCAGTGCGACTTTCATCTGACATTGTTGTGATATTCACGCACTTCAAGCAAAGACAAATGCTATATGCAAATAAATCAAGGTAAGCCCTACAAAGCTGATATGCGTTCCCTCCGGGCTATCATCGAAAGCGCGAGTTCCCACGCATTTTCATAAAAACCTCGCGTATCGAGATAACGACTCAGATTTATTGCGTCATGGAAGGTCTCGTTTGCGCACGAATGAAGGAAGCAAGCAAAGTGGTAGTGTTCATTTCGCAAACTACTGATCATACTTGGGGGAATGCTCCCGAGTACGCTTGACGGCATGACAGTCTATTTGCGTTGCGAATACCATACTTGGAAGCAACGTGCTCCATCTATCGCAACGCTGCCAACGTAGTGTCAGGACTTCTGCGATGCCTTTCAGTTCCCCTGGTGAAACTTTCGTTGAGCATGGGTTTGCTACTTTTGCGACACAATAAAGTTCGAACGCGTGAACTTCCTATTTCCCAGGCATGACTCAGTGCTATCTGCTAATTGTTGGGCCGAACATAGTGCGAAAGAACAGGGCTCCGGCTTCTGCAACAAACAGGGACCGTTAAGTAAAATGGGCGATGTCAACAGATCACACACTCATAGCGCATTGCATCGAAACCATGCGAGAAAGTTGGAACTGCAGTGTAAAATACCCCCAAGTCTGGCAACCGAGTGGTGACCACATGTGTTAGACTCGATAAGCGGGATAATTTGATAAGATATATTTTGACCGCTAATTAGGCTGAAGCTTTGACTAAGCCTTCAGTTTGCATTAACAGAAAGTTACAAAGCACACCAAGCATCTTTTTTTTCCCAAAAATGATGTTTAGCAAACCGAGAAGTAACTTTTGACGGTGGTTGTCAGGTTAGTGTGCAGTTACTCAATGAGTAATTATAAGGGTGTGTGGCGTCTCCACTATTGCAGAATTACGTGAATGACGTGCCTCACTGAGAAGAGCTGCACAAGAGGTGAACATCATGTCATTTTCCTAATTCACAACAGCGGGATTTCCTATGTACTACAACATTTATTTAGGGGTGAAGCTGCTTACGGTGAGACCTGGCCAGCACTCAGGTGTTGTCGGCCGTCGACCATCCTCTGTACCCAGCAGCATCTCCATTCTCATACAGCGTCTCCATTTTCATGCAATAGCGTTGTCCCTTAGAGATGCGTGAACTGCTATTGGGTAACGATATACTAATAGCGCTGTACGCATTCCATTTCTCGTCTCGTTTCCGAAAAGGCTACGTGCCCTTTACATGCGACAGTATGAAAGTTGGATGAAGGTACGCTAGATGGCGTTGGGGTTGGAGCTGCTCTCCGGTGAGCTGCTGCTCGGGCTACGCAGGGCTGCGCCACGTGCCCATTATCTGTCATTCTCCATGATCATTGCCGTACAAGAGCACCTGCTGGATCGCAGTGGTTGGCGGGTCATGAACGACGAGGGACACTGGGTGCGGGAGGCCGCTGTGGCTTGTGCTCATCAGCGAGATCCCGAGGTGTGGACAAACGGGCGCGCGCATGGACAGACGGTCGAACGCACGGACGCTTCGCCCCACTCATCAACATTCACTCCGGAAATAAGCTGTAATTTTCGAGACCGAGAGGAAACGCCCTTCCTGAAGCGTGCATGCGAAACATTTCGAGCTTTCAGTGTACGTCCTAATTCTACCAGTATGCTTAATGTTGATGACAGATCAATTCACTAAAAAATTGCAAATACCTCGTATTGTGTGAACAAAAGGCAGGCAGGCAGGCAGGCGTAAAACAGACGAACGGACTGTTTACCGACAAAACCTCCGAAGCTTCGCCCCACTTATAATTCACTCCAAGGACATGCTGTAATTTGTTTTAGTTATATTTATCATGGTAACAGCCCATTCGCTCAAGTGAATCTTCTACCTGCTTCCCATTTATTGATTTGGCGAGACCTTATTGACCAAATAAAACGTTGATTTTCCCGGAATGATTTTCATCGTAATTTGCCGCTAGTATTATCGATTACAGAGTGGAACTTTTTGCCCTTATCTATCGTGTCACTTACAGAATCATCGTCATTTCAAGCTGCCTTAACAGTGTTTTTGGAAGGAAATCCTTCATAGTCTAATGATGTCTGCATGTCTTGTAAAGGAAAAAAAATAAATTCCACATAAAAATATATGATCATTAGAGTTGAATCTTCATTTGTGTATCTTTTTCAGACTTTCTTGTTTTTTCCTTAGGATTGTGCTTCCACTTTTACAATTTTACTTATATAGATCTTTTCATTGCTTAACGAAGATAATGATATTAGAAATGTTTCTCTAATGGTATGATATTTATTTATTTTGCGGTTTCGGTGTTGGTTTTTGCCTGTAGATGTCCACACCCGTTTTTGTAACAACCCTAGCTTATGTAACGCCCTTTTTGGGCCATGATGGTTCTCGTAGAAATAATTTTGAAATAAATAAAAGTTAACTTCATTTCATTACATAACTATGGGACAAAAATGAACTGGCACTGTCCTCGTACATTATTTGATGGCTGCTAACTATTCATTTAACGTTACTTTGGGAATCGCCCATCAAAGCAATACACTTATACAGAACTGGTCACGTATTCATAGGATCTCATCTTAACGTATGTTCATACCGATTATTATGCTTATATGAGTATGAGAACTCATGTGCAAAGATCACAAGCGAGAACATACGCTAAGCATACACAAAACTTCAGGACTTCGACATAGAAGATTTTCTCAGTTGCAGCAGCTTGAAGGCTATTTATACTACTTCTTTTGAATCGCGCACCATGTGTTGATCTGCAGCGAAAAAAATTACATGTTAAATGATGTTTTCTACACATAATCGTGTGCCTTTCTGTTTGCTTCTATGTGTGCCTTCAAGTAGTACGAAAGTTCCACTCTAAGATAGTCAATATAATGAAAGCTTGCGTAAGTTCTGCCTACAAGTGCCTCCATTAGAGCGAAATATACAGCGGAATTAACGAAATATCTGGTAACGTAGGTGCCTTAGTAGTATACTTAGTTAAAAACGCTAGGAAGCTTCCCTTGTTAGTAACAGCAAATGTTACAAGCGATACTGTAGCTGCTTGCAGGTAAAGTTTTTCCGTGAAGATTGTAAAATAGGCTGGAAAGAAACAAACACACGCGTTTACCAACTGATTACTAATTCTTTAGTGTAGACACCACTGAGGCAAACCACAACGGGGCTTCAAGCAACGGCATTCTGCATTTTCTTGCGATAATCCACCAGAATGTCACCTCTGACAGTATCAGAATGCATGTGTACACATTGGTGCATAAATTATTATACTGCAGGGAGATTTGCAAATTAGCTCGAGCAGTCATAAAAAAATGGCAGCATATCCACGGAGTGAATGATGGAGAGTGGGGCGAAGCATTCGTCCGTCCATTCATTCTCGCTGACGTCCGTCAATGCGTTCGTCTGTGTGACCGGCCATGCGTCCATCCACCAATCCGTGCGTGCGTATGTTCATGCGTCCGTCCCTGCGTTCGTCCATGCATCTGCCCCTGCGTCGTTCATGCGTCCATCCATGCATCTGTCTGTGTGTCCGTTCGTCCATGTATTCAACGCTACAAGTACAACCACCTCGCAACTTTTCATCATATATTCCCCATATAGAAGCACCGCCATCCAGCGGACTTTAGATGGATTAAATTAGAGGTGGCACACGCATACTTTCTTACAGCTTGCGCTCTGGGTCTACATCCCACCTATAACCACCTCGAGTTCCTGGTATATACTAGTTCACTGTATTCATGGCATTGCGGCTCAACGCTCGCTAAACCTTTCTAAAACTAAAGAGGTTACAACCAGCGAGTATAAAGTAGCAGTCCTTTCTTGTCAGAAAGTGCTCAATGTACATGCCAATGGCTGCTAAGGGGGAATGAGAGACAGAACAATTCGGCTTTTACTTTCTCACGGCTTGTGCTTGGTATCTAGTTCCCACCTTTAACCACCTCGAGTTCATGGTAATACTAGTTCATTTTGTTGATGGCACTGCGGCTCAACGCTCGCTAAACCTTTCTAAAACTAATGGTTACACCCAGCGAGTATAACGTAGCAACCCTTTCTTGTCAGATAGCGCTCAATGTACATGCCATTGGCTGCTGATGGAGAATGACAGAGAAGAGCATTCGGCTTTTAGTTAACGCGCACGCTGTGATTTTTTTATTGTTCAACCACGCACAGGAGAAATCTCCCACCGGCACCACAATGGAGGTCAAAATGTAACACTTGTTACACACTACGACTACGACTAGGAGGGACAAACAGGTGCCGATGTAAGTATCTTCGCCCCTAAAATATATATGGACAGCGGGAACTGTAAAGAGGCACTGGCTCGGCGAGCATCTAAATGCAGTCCGCACGAAGTGCGACGTCGGCAGCTTAAATGATAGCGTCGCAGGTGCGCTTAAGTGACGTATGGCACAGCTACGACGCCTGCGACCTAATGCACGTGAAGCGCACTTGATGCCGAGAGGCTGTGCAATCTGCGAAAGTTTCTCTGACGACATTGCGCAGCTGCCCTGACGGCTGCTTTGGCTATAAGACGCTACTATGGGAGCATGGCTTGAGATATGGCTAGTTGGTAATACTTATTGGCAAAAAATAGCACTGGAGTGTAACACGGACAAAGCAGAAAAGAAAGCACGTATTGTTGTACCGTTCTCTGTTCGCTTTCCGTTCCAGCACTGTTCTTTGAAAAAGGCTGCTTTTTAGCCTCAAGCAACATTGCTATACCGTATGTCTTGACGTGGTGCTTTTATTGATATTTTAAAGAATTGAGGCATTTCTACCATCCTGTCGTGAACAGTGGGGTAGCACGCCTGCGTAATAGGAATTTGTAGGACCGGCGTTACCCAGTAAGAAATCGTGGGGGTCACAGCAGCAAACTGGGTCACAGCAGAGCCCCTGGACACGTTTCAGTTTCTATTGTCAACCATTTGTGAAAAAATGCTTAGGTGGTGTTCGAGCGCTACCAGGTAATGATGGTAATCTTCAATCTATCACACACGGTAAGCTTCTACAAGAACAGTACCGCTGTATCTATTCCATAGCGTGTACATGCACCAAAAATGGGACGAATTTCACTACTTAGTATGCTGGTCCACTAAAAGTTGACAGGCGAACACAAAGGCGACGAAAACGCATTAAGGTTTCTGTACGGACACAACGGATAATTGATGAAGCCACAAACTATAGAAAGCACTGGGCCTGGGCGTTTTAGGTTCTTTTGTTTACTCACGATGCATAATGCTTGAGCGGTAATTGTGTATGTGCCAGTTCTCCGTTGAGGGGAGGGGGGAGTATAGCTAGCTTAGAGCATATGCTCTGGCGATGCCCTTCGTTTCTGGCAGTGATTAAGCCAAACCTGCCAAGTGGTGCTCTCCCATCAGAAGCCCCAACAAGGGGAATCATCTTTGGGCCGTTCATATAGAGCCCGCGATGTGGCGGTCATGCTTAGTCTGCCTGTGCCAACGTGGGAGAAGCCCATTGCACGCGAATCACGTTTCTCAGGCCTACAATTGAACTTCCTCCATTTATCCATCGGCGAAGCATATACCACGAGCCGGGGTATACGGGTATAAGCCGTGCGTGACAGGAGAGGGCTTCGTAGAAAAGGTTTCATGATGAAAGAATGCTATGATGCACACGGCAGAATTTTCACGTAGTCTATATACTGACCAGGCAGTCAGCTTCATCATAACTTTATGACTATCTATGAAAATTTCGGTTTAAGGTGGCCACAATTACTACACCAATGTAGGCGGCTAGAAGACGCGGGCGAAGATTGGCCACTTGCATGACGCTGATAATTTTCGCGAACGCTACATGGAGGTTTTCACGAGCACATACAGCTCAGCGTTGAACGTAGCGCCTAATCAAGGCACTCGTATGCTGAAGAATCCTCGGCATGAACCCATCGAAAACCTTTGCGCTATCTCGCGGGCAAAGTACAGTTTATTATTGTAATGAGGTCCCTCAAACACAGTGCCACGACATTGGCCTACCTCTCAGGTCAGATTCTTGGAACTTGGCTCTTTCTAGATTCTACCAGTAGCAGCAGGTCTCCCAGTCTAAAAATGATCTGTAGGTCATCATGGCACACCATCTTCGTCACTGTAAAGTAAGCCTTACAAATGCGTGGTATCTGCCCAAAGTTTTCACATAAGACTCCATTTCGCGTATTTGTTTCTGATATCCATCTTTTTATTTAGGCGTATTCGGTAATACTGGGCTGTATATAGAGGTATCTACTCCTATGAAAACTACGGTAATGTCTGACCTTACACTGAAGCCGTGCTGCCATTTGTCAGAGTAATCATTCGTAAACTTCTGAACTTGACACTATCTCTTATAATGATCGCAGAACTGCATTCGTGAGCGACGACGCCGGTACCAGTCCTTTCCTGAAAGCTTCCTTAGAGAGAGGTGAGGAATATTCATGTTTATTGCTTGCGAATATATTTAGAGTTATGTTTAAGGAAAAAAATTTGGGTACAACGACGAACAAAGAAAGAGAACTGGGAATTGCAAGTAGGGTAACTGCCGAAGTTTTTCCGAGAGCAGCCTCTTCCTAAGGTGAACGCAAGCGCGAAGTCAAAGAAATATGCAGGTTCTTCAAGCAACAACTATGGCAGTCGGCGTTGCAACCACAACCCTGCCTTTATCAAGAAAACAATTTGAAGAATGCTTCATTGTCTTTTTATAATATGTTAAATGGAAAGAGGAAAGAGTGGTGAAAAAGAAGGAAACCAGAAACATGAAAAGAACAGACAAAATGCAGGATATTGGCGACATCGCTAAGACCAATTTTAGAGTGGAAATGTAGCACAGAAAACCGTATTTGTTTAGAAAAAATCTATTTCCACAAACGTCAATAACACTCAACAGAACATTTCCTTCTTAGACATACTTTTAGACAACTGATACAGCCACATCCTGAAATGAATAGCGTATAGTCCTATCATGATTAGTGTTTACACCGTCTAAAGCGGGGTTCACGGGCGGCTTTTCCGCGCCCCTTCACAACGCTTACAATGTTAAAAATGGAAGATACGAAAATTGGTGAACCGAGAGCTGAGTGCTCTCCCTAGGTGCTTTTAGGTGATTAGCCTGATAAGAATTTCTGTGGGAAAGATCAAACAAATAAAATCACCAAAGCTTTCTTAATGAGTACATGACCAAGGCTATTATGATTTATCTGTGTTTGAAATGGTGTACCGCACCGTGTTTGAACACAACTGCACTCTGATTATGCTGCAGAGTATTCCGTTCTCGGCTGTTTAGAATGAAATTCGAAAGAATAAAACCTAGTTTGTCATACAATGTTGTGGACCTCGAAGGAACTAAATGGCATTATTTATGCCTTGTTTATTGTGAGTGCTATATCGACAAGAAGCTGGAGCAATGTGAGAATAGATGCGCTGCTTCTACCGGCTGTCTTCGGCTACATCCGGCTCAATTTTCTTCTTTGTTTAATGGGAAGTTGTTTCACAATTACAAGTGCTGTCAATATCCACGTCGCTAAAGGCCAATAATCTGGCTGACTCGATTTTGAATGAGTATCAGTGAATAAAACTGCTGCAGAGGAACAATCTCTATCATTAGATTTTTTCGTTATCCTCATGCAACTGTTTCTTCACATTCCATATCATTATAAACCAGGATGAAAAGAACAAGGAACCTATCAAGCCATGCGTAAGACACATTGTAATTAAGGCTGAAATAAGGCAGGCGCTGTAACCTGATGCATGAATACCAGCTTTCTCAGTTTACTGCACATCTAAATAGTCCACATATAGCAGTTAGCCTACAGCGGGACCATGGAAGCAAGATATACCAACAAAAAAGCTTTGATCACTTCGTTCTTGATTAGTTCTTTATCAGTTTCTCGCGATTGTTTCACCAGCAAAAAAAGCATAATTTGCTTCCATTGGAGTAACCAGCAGCCTAAGTTGCAGACCGTATGAGGCGTGAGTATTTATGACGGAGAAGGACACAATAATCAATAAACAAAAGAGGAAAGTTTTTTATTGGACGACTGCGATCCCAGGAAAACTAGCACTCAATGTATAAGCAAGAATCGAAGTTCAATGGCAACGGCAAGTATGAAGATCCACCACCCATAATCTGACCTCCGGCTAAACGATCCTTCATGTATAAAAGGCGGTGTATTGTTGCAAACTTCAGGAAAAAGTAAAAAGCCGTCCTTGTGAAGAAAATTGACGGACTTGAAATGTTAATCAGTTTTCCGAACCGGTCGCTATCTAATGCGGAAAAGTCAGCTATTACACAACAAAAAAGATGCACCTTGCTGTCATCTGGGCTACCTGTGAAATTCGCCCCTACTTTTACGGCACGCCTGTCACTGTTTTAAGTGACCACTCTGTAGGCTAGCTAAAATGATGGATTTTTATGGTCGCCTCGGACAGTCGCCCACAAGAATATTATATCGTGTCTTTACTTTATTCATCGCTGACTTTAGGTCTCCATAGAAGCGTTGAACCAAATGATCATCATGACTCGATGAAGGTGCGTAGGCCTGCACCACATTCATCTTGTACATTTTCTTAACCTATTTATGATACCTGCCACCTTTCCACTGGTGCTATAGTATTATTCTGTGTTGCCATCAGTTTTCTTGTGTAACAGAAACCCCACCTTTAGCTTTTTTTCTGTCAACTAATCCACTATAGAATACGACATGTCAATTCTTCAGCACTTTTTAATGCTCACATGGCCTCCTAACATCGCAGCTTCGCTGAGACCTATTAAATATCATTTAACACCCCCTGATTCCTCTAACAGCACAGCTAGACTAGCCTGAGCAGATAGACTTTTAGGGTTGAAGGTAGCCAAGTTCTTGTTCTAGGAAAGACTATCATCTTTAAAACGTGCTTGAGTAGAAGCTCTTCCGATGTCTTGCCAGCAAAACTGAAGTCAGCTTTTGCCCACCAAAGATCTCTAAAATGTGCTCTCTTCTCGTGGTGTCCGCTAAGAGATAAAGTGGATTTGTTATGTTAGTGTAAACTCTACGTTAATCATCACTAAACAGATTGTTCCCAACTAAATGACATAAAAGTACGAGTTTCGGTGACTTTTGTGCACAAAAGAAGACAAGACAAAGACAGACGAGCACTAATTCTCAATTAGTTTATTTTTGAAAGAAACAAAACATATAAGTACACAGGAACCAGCACAGCGCTTGTGCAAATCATATGACAGGCAAACATAAAAAAATATGGCTAAATAGAATTTAAATAAGTGCACTCTCTATCATAGCCACCGAAGGTTGACTAACAGAGCTGTTCCTACACCTATTTATATGAAAGGCTTCCGAAGTACACGTGTTAGTTCTTCTCTATGTTAGAACATAGTATGTGTATCACAAAACACATACATACCAACTCGTTAAGCGATCTGTTTTACTGTTTGGTACATTCTTTTAGTGCGCGTAGACCGGAGCATAGTATAGCTCATGCCGATCTTTGGTACCGTTCAGTAAATCTTACCCCAATAACTTGCTGTGAGCCCACACCTGCTCATGCTGTGAAAAATAAACATGCTCACATACCAACTACTCGATCCGCTTGAATCGCGATGATACTACCACAACAACCGCACACACTGAAGGCTTATGACGGTGCTGATGGATTGATTTCCACTAAAACAGTTTTGTAGAGCTCGCGTGTGTGATGTAGGACGCAATTTGACTCATACGTATGAGTCACGCCACTCCGCAGACAATGTCTTCTTTAAAAACAAGAGCCGATTCCCCATAGAGTGCTGCTTGTGCTCTTAAAAGGGTTGCTGCAAGCTTCGTCTTCTGCCACCAAGTACCAGCGATACCTGTCCTTACTTAGCGGATCATAGGACTCAATATGAGGAGAACCATCAGTTGGAAGCTTGTGAGTAAAAATCACCTGTTTGCCCCTTGTGGTTGCTCTACTGTCTTGGGGGAGCCTTTTGCGAGAATTTCATAGACAGTTCACAAGTTCTGAAACCAGCAGGAGTGCAAAGCGTATGAAGACAGAATGAAACTTTTCTTGAGCGGTTGAGCACGTGTTTGTGGACGTTGTCTCGGTACGAAGCTGCTGCCTCATAATAGTGAAGTAGCAGCTGCGTTTCGAACACTGCAGAACTAAACACGTACCAAACACTGCAGTTCCCTTCATATGATTGATTTCGATGGGAACCTGTTTTTGGCAATCGCCCGTCACTCACCGAAAATGACAAATAGTCAGCCTGCTACGTACATACAACATTCAACTTGGGTGATTCCCTTTTTTTTATTTTGAGAGCGTTGCCTCACACAAAACACAAGTGAAATCTTATTTGAAGTTCGTCTAGCGCCTTAAACATATTCAGCTCGAGCACATTTTCTTCGAGGAAGCAGGTATGACTTAAGGTGAGATTATAGGCATGTGCCTAATTGTATCTTGCGCTCCTATTGTGAAACTTTGAGAAATGAATACGAATTGGAGGTCAAGAAAAGCTTTTACAGTGTTTTTGTAGTGCCTCTAAATGGCCAGTTTTGACTCTTGTGCCTAAATTTTGATAGGTGCCTTTAAATACCTATTTTAACAATTGGTGCGTATAGAAATGCTATTTAGCCTCACATATTGCTTTCCGGTACAGTTGCCGAGTGGTATTCCTACTACCAGAAAAAAAGTCTGATTTTAGGGCAATAAGGGGTGCAACGTATGCGTCATCTCATGAGTCATTTTCAGCACTGTCAGACTACAAAGCCTCTTTCCAAAAAGGAAGGCCTAGTAGTTTGTACACATGTACTAATTCGTGTCACGCCATGGGCTCGGCATCTATCTTGTGTCGGCTTGCATGCGTAGGGAAGAAAATGCACTTCTGTGCATGTGGAGTACGATGAAGAATGAACTCAAAACTGCGGAATGTCATCGGACGAAAGTAGATTGTAGATAAAAAAAAAGATGTCCACGTGTTTTTATTTCGTTTGTCATTAACTTCTTAAACAGTGCTTCAATGGGTCATGAGAAAGTTTACAGTGCTCATAAAATACTGTGTACAACTAGATCTTTTACAGCGAAAGCTGGCAACACGGTTCACGCGAGCGCCGTAGTTGTCCACCGCCGCGCGTAACCACTATCGCACACAATATTAAAAACTAGCTCAGTAATTACAAAACACTAAGGACACAATGAGATTTGGCTCAGCTGCGGTGGTCTAGTGGCTAAGATACTCGGCTGCTGATCCGCAGTTCGCGCGATCGTATCCCGGCTGCGGCGGAGGCATTTTCGGTGGAGGCAAAAATGCCGTAGGCCCATGTGCTCAGATCTGGGTGCACGCTTAAGAATCCCAGGTAGTAAAAATTTCCGGAACCCTTCACTACGGCATCTCCTATATGATGGTGGTTTCGGAACGTTGAACGCCGCACGCATATTGATCAATCAATCTATCACAATGAAATTCGAACCGAGATCTCCTGATTGCCTTCTATTAATCTGCCACTGAGCCACTTCGGGGCTTGGAACTCCTTTGCAAACTTGCTTTAGGCAGACTTCAGAGCGGGAAAGAAATAGCGTTAATATTATTAATAAAGCATTGTAGCACACCAAGCTAATAAATAAGTGTTACACACGGCAAATTGCGCCACGAGGGAGTCATCGAAAACTCCAACCTTTTACAAAAGCTTGATGTTGTACACCTAAAAGCTTGGTGCATAAAAAGTTTGGGTTATTGTGGGGACGAAAAGTGTTCTGGCATAATTTTTCTTCATAATCAGCCACAGCACGAAAAAAAGTTCACGGTTTGTTGCATGTGTGCAGTGGGCACCACACTTCTCCAAAGAATGACGAAAGATAGCATTGTGAATGTCTGCCTTCAACACATTGAGTTATTGCGATAGCATGTATGTGGACAGTCTCGGCTGCTTTCTACTGTTGCCAAAGCTGCCGTCCTGGACCGTATATGTATGCGCATTTATATATAGAAAAACTCAAGAAAGAAAAAAATTGGCCTCGTATGTGCATGTTCTACCGCAAAGTTCGTCGAAAGACGATAGTGCTGCCTCTGGAGAGGAGGAGTAGAACGCCAAGGGATAACGAGTAGAACGCAAAGCGACGGGCAGGCGCCACCACCATGTCGTCTTAGCAAAGCGTTGTAAACACTTGCCTTTTTGAGCAGCGCGTTGCACTGTCAGCGCAGTGTGATAAACGCTAACGCCCTTATAATTACTTGTGTGTGCCTTCTCTAGACGAAGGCACACATACAAAACATTGACGTGTTGTTATGTTGCCTCTGATATGTGAAATAATTGCTTTTTGTGTGCTACCAATAAAGAAATCGTTATCGCGGACAGACAAAAGTACAGACAGTCAGACAAAAATTTTTGCGTCGGAAGTCTCCAAGAAAGACTATCGCCTTTAAAAAGCCACCCACGCTCGCACCCAGCTCGTCTCGATGCGCCAACGCGCGCTTATCTCCCACGCGTACCTTCCCCCCACACGTGCATATGGAAGTGGGGGGTAAGGTGCTTGTGCACTCACGCTTATCCTTCGTTGGGAAGAATTTTGTTCCTTGGCATTGCACTGCAATGATTGCGTTAGTTTCGCGGGCCACAAAGCTCAACTTGTTGTTGTTGTTGTTGTTGTTAGTGGTTCATAGGAAGAGGAAAAAGGCACCTAATTTCTATCTGCCTTCAGGCGACACGGCGCAGTGCCTTATAGGGGTGGGGGGGAAGGAGGGATAAAAAGAATAGAAGGAAAATACAAGGAGAAGAAGACAGCCAACGAGAGGAAAAAAGAAGAAGATAGGAAAGTGGGGATCTGGTCGAAGCAGTCCAAGGGCGGGGCACCACAATGCGAGAGCTACACGGCGTCAGGAGACCGCGGAGGGCGAACCGTCGGCGGGAGCTACGCTGAAGTCGGAGATCGCGAGGGCACAACCGACCAGCTTGAAATCCTGCGAGCGAAGCCAAGCTCAACTTCGCTCGCTGCGCAAGTCCCGTTTGTGAAAAGAGCGCGCCTTTCAAACACAGCGAAGCAACAACTGAATCACTCGTTAGTTCGCACTCATATCTGTACCTGTGATTACGTTTCGTGCATCGTTTTTGTTTAAAGAGCGCGTTAGACGTCGAGTTGTAAACGTTGTTGGTTAGCTCTCGTCTTGTGTGTGTTGTTTTCGTGCGTCACTTGTGCGTGAGCAGCGCGCTGCACGTTTCAATTTGATAACTGTTCCCAGCGTTACATTTTGAGTTATTGCTATCACATTCATTGCTTCACCCTTGCGACCAAACTAACTTTTTTATGTTTTGGGTGTTTTGCAAGAATGCTTGCAACAGCTTTTTAAAGAGTGTTAAAGAAGCGGCTGTGAAAGGCCGCTTTTCCATCTGTCGCTGTGACAGTGGTGTGCGTTCTGCGCAGGCTTCGCGTTTCTCTTCTCTTTTTTTTGGAAAGATTCATTAGAAGCCGCGATAGCACAATGGAGGACGTGAACTTGAAACCTCTGCTACTCACTCAACGTAGACTTCGCAAGCCCAATTTCTCAACTGCTCTCTTCGGTAACAGAACAACACGTAGCCTGAAGATCACATGATGCAGACGCGTCTACACTTCATGAGCATGCAAGGTTACGTTCGCATGGCATGCCCATGGCAGGCCATTCACGCGAACGGATTTCTATTGTTTCCACATTGCCTGTATTGAACTGTCTGTTTTTATGCGATTGATTACCCTATGCGCCCACGTTTGAAGAGGCTCGCATCACTCATGTATCCTTACCACGATACACAGCTTACCTCGATACACAAGGAATGATGCAATAAACAGACACCAGGACGCCAAGCGTTGCGAGTGCTTACACCGGCATGATGTGAGGACGGCGAGTACACCAACACAAATGAAATGAAGGCAGCTTAGTCTCGCATCTTCCTCAGAACAAAGTTAAAAAAATATAAACCACAGATATTTCGTTTGGATGCTTTAATGTTTCTGTAAACCTACAAACTTCTATTTAGCTAACAGATTGCACAAAATCAAGCCGTCGCCTCGAATAATTCTCGCAATGTCACGTACTGCTTTGTCGTACGCCGGACCATTCCTCATTGTATACGGCACCTCCGCCATGTTGAGGCACGCGCCCATGAGATGAAGGTCAAGCGGCGTTCAGTCTAACAGTTTACTTCTTTCCGGGGCGCGTAGTATTGCAAATCTTGGCAGATGAGGTCATGAGCGCCAAGTAACTGCATTCTTTTTGCCTGCCCAAATTTATCAAACCAGGTGATGGGCCATTTGAGGTGTTCACAGACAGAAGAAAAATTCACCCTGTGCGGTTCAACCAAGATAATATGTGGCAAAAAGGGCCTTCTGGCCTGTTAGCGCTCTAGCTGTTTGCTGCTGTGTTGGTATTCTCAGCCATGCTGAGAAGAAAGAGACCCCGTAGCGTGTTTGATGGTGGACTCTTAACTCACCATGATAAGAAATGGAGAGAAGATATTCTGTAAACTCCGTGGGCAAAAATACGGATGGCTATGCTAAACAATTGGCACCTTTGTATTACCATAGCCTAAAACAAATTTGGTTTGCGTTCCTGTCACAAACTCAGATGTCATGCGTATTTTATCAAAAAGTGGAAAAAGTGGAATTTTGTCATAATTTATTGCGTCTATCTTTATGATTTTAGTCGTCACAAATAGTGTCATGCCTGCCTATTGTTGGAGCATAAAACGCAATTTTAGTGCCTATTAATCCGGCGTCTAGGTATGACACTGTCTTTTGCTGTACTTTTGTACTTTAGCCCACGCCCTTTGTATTATTACACCTACTGTACCACTCCAGTAACTCTATTCATCTCCCACAATGCGTCAACATGACCTAAAGAAATTACCAAACATTTTTTTTTAATTGAGGTTCTGCTGAATCACTTAGAAATTCTATTGCAAATTAAATTCTATCCTTCAGTATACCACTAAAAATTGTATTTTTGCGTTGTTGTTGCGTTTGCTACGTGGGCCACTACTAGCGCTCAGTTTTTTAGAACGTAAAAGAAGACCAGTAATGTGGTGTTCGCTTTCACCTGCTCAACTTATTCGACAAACAAAAGGGGAAGTAAGTGCCACGAACATACTCGGCCATCAACACAATACGCATTTGAATGGATCTTGCGATGCACGTGTGAATGCCTGTGAATAAAGGAATTCAATTGCAATGAACATAGCCGCCGCCATGAGCACCATACGTATGTGGATGAATCTTGCGACGCACACGTGAATGTCTTTGAAAAAATAAATTAAAAAATTAGGGGACCCTTAATCTCGCCTTTAGGATTTTAACGCGATAGCGAAATCCTGTTCGTAATGCGTTCTTCGAAAACATACTGAAACCTGTTCGAATTTGCGATGCACCCACTACGTGGCCTTAAAGAAGTAGGTGCAGTAGCATGTGTATCCTTACGTTGTGCGATATTGGCATTCAACCAGGGAGCCACTATGCTAATATATTATGAAGCCTTCTGGCAATGGACGCTTGACTATGCATTATAGCTGCAATATTTCATGTCGCAATGTGAAACATATACGCAGGAGGCGTGTGTTTGTGAAGCATGAAAGCTAGTTACAGTGCATTTCCAAGCGGAGGAAGTTCTTTTCACTTTTCTCACAAGAATAGGCGCGGCCGTGAAAAAGACGAAGACGACGTTCTGAACGGTCGCATTTTGGTCCTTTTCGGTTAGTCTTCCAGATAACAAAACAATTTTCATAGCTGAAATATTTGCTATTGTACTGGAACTATGGCAACTTTCTTTGGGCGAATCAGAATCAGTCGTAATTACAGATTATTTTTCAGTATGTGCTGATCTGTCTTCGGGAACCAACTTAACACATTTGCATATGTTTCGACAACTCATACCGCCAAACTTGCATAAACTTCAGCCTGCTGGGTACCGGCCCATCGTGGCATATATCTCAATGAGATGGCGGACGCACTAGCCACAGTATTTTTCAGCGGTCCCTTCTCCCGATTTTGCCTGATACGGCTTACGCGACAGCAATAAGGTTTGGAGACCTGTGTTTGCATGAATTTGATTCCTGCTCATAGGATAAATGTCGAGATTTCGCACATCTAAGGTGCTGCTGGAATAGACAGTGGTTCGCAACTTGGCAATTGGAAGTTACTTATAGCAGAATGCGTTGCAGAATTCCACAACTAAATTATTATTTACATCGAGAGTGTCTAAAGGCGACACATTTATGTGAGGTTTGCGAAGAAATGGAAACGATTTGTCATTTCTTTTTATTCTGTCACCGATATTCTTATCAGCTGAAAAGATACCTGGTAGCTCCAATTGAAAAATTAGGATTGGAGTTAAATGTGGCAGTAATTTTACCGTTTGGCAGCATTGAACTTGGTTATAGCCATAGGAACGTCTGCTCTGCGGTATGACTACATAATTGTAGAAAGCGATTACCATGTTAAGTACCATATATATATATATATATATATATATATATATATATATATATATATATATATATATATATATCATGGGAGTAATAAATCAATCGGCCAGGTTAGTCTTCGTGAAGGTATAGGATATGGCACAACGGGAGCGTTGTCAACAAGGATAAATATATTTATTTCCCAAGAGTTTCGGTAGGGGTCCTTCCTTCATCGGGGGATGAGTTATACTGACATAAACTTCCAAACTTCGTTGCTGCCGCGTCCCTCTCGCCTTGAAAGATGTTTGCGAGAGTAAGAGAGAACCAAAAAAAGAAAGAAAGAAATAAAGAAAAGAGAAGAAAAAGACGGAAAAAAGAAAAAGAAAAAAGAGAGAGGAATAAAAGAAGAACCACTGTGAACACTGAGCACGAAACCAAATATCGGTGTACGTCCACATCCGGTTCTTATCCCGTGCTGGTCAGTTCTCCACGTGTGTTGGGCCACCCAAGATTGTCGCCGCGGCCGCGGGAGGGGTCCGCGACGACGTGCGTAAGGAAAGGCTTTCCCCTTAATGGGTCGGTCGGCTATCTTTCATCTTCGTCCATTTCCCTTCAATGTTCATCAAGTGGTAGGCGAACGTAAACAGTTTGTATGTGCATGTAAAAAAAAACAAGAAAGGACAGTGTACACGTACGAGTCAGTCAGAAAAAACAAGCATGGTCTCCAGCTATCAATCTTTGTCAATAAGTTCTTACTTCTCGGAGGCAGGAAAGTATTCCGGGGTCCGCGCTGATGCCGGCTACTAATGTTCTAAATTTGAAAATAAAATATGCCTCACGCTGTTTGCGCTCACGCTAGTTTGAGAAACCGGCCTGCAAAAGAGATACGCTGATATTTTCAAAACTGTGGTTCGGCAGGCGCAGATGTTTAGATAAAGGTAGCTTCGGCAGTTAACTGGCGTGGTACCGGTGATTATTGAACCGCAGCCAAAATGGCGTGTCTGTTTGGCCGATATATTCTTGTCCGCAGATGTTGCAATGTAGCATGTATATTACGTTACTGTAGTCGCAATTAAGGCTTTCAGTTATGCAGAATTTGAAATCCGAGAAGTTCGCTTTGGATTCACGTGTTTTGGCCATCTGTGGGCATATCTTGAATCGAGCTTTTCCGCAAGGATGGCACCCTGATTGAATTTTTTTGGGGGGGGGGGTTGTTTTTGCTCTGACAAGAATGTCCTTCAGATTTTTATCCCTGCGGTACACCACGTGAGGTGGCTTTGGGAAAATTGAAGTTAGTCGTTTGCTTTGTCTGATTATGTTGAAATGGTGGGAAAGTATGTTGTTGATTCGTGGCATTGATGAGGAGTAAGTTAGTTCAAGGTTCGTTTGGGAAGTCAATTTAGATACTCTGTTTGGCCTCTTAATTATATCATTCCTGTTCACGTTGCGAGCACGTAGTATGGCATCCTCAATAATGTCTTCAGGATAATTTTGTTTCAATAAGGAATGCTTTAGGTGTTCTGTGTGCCTGTCAAATTCCCGCATATCGGTGCATTTTCTTCGGTACTGGTAGGCCTGAGAATATGGAATACCCGTTTTGCAATGCTTTGGGTGGCTGCTGTTGAAATGTAGGTACACTTGACGGTCTGTAGGTTTTTCGTAAAGGTTTTTTGACAAGCGGTCATTTTTGACCGTGACAGTGACGTCCAAGAAGTTAATGCTAGTTTTGGAAATTTTGTGTGTGAACTTAATTGATGGGTGGCACTTGTTAAAATCCTCTATGAAGCGGAAAAGACTTCTCTCATCGCGGTTCTATATCATAACATTATTGTCTAAGTATCTTCTGTAGTAAAAAGGTTTCAAGGTGCGTCCCTCAATGAATGGGATTTCAAGTGAAGCAATAAAGGTGCTCGCGAAGTTTGGGGCTATTTTCGTGCCCATTGCAGTGCCACTGACCGGAAGGAAATGCTTGCCATTGAACTCAAAATTCTTATAATTTAGTACAAGATCAAGAAGTGTAAACAATACCTCACCACTTACACCAGTTTATGAGTCAGATTTCACGAATTCAGAAACCTTTGCCGCTATTCCGTCATGGTGGGGTATGTTAGTGTACAGTGAGCAGACGTCAATGGTCACCAGAAAACTACCACCTGGGATGTCGAGACTTGAAATTTTGCAAATGAAGTGGTTTGTGTCCTTTAGGTGATACGGAAATTATGGGGGGGGGGTGTTTTTCTTAAGGAATCGATGAATTCTGATATATTTTCTGTTGATGTGCTGTTACTGTTCTCGATGTGTGTTACTACACACGTCGAGCACTGACTATCACGGGACAAGAACCAGATGTGGACGTACACCGACATTTGGTTTCGTGCTCAGTGTTCGCAGTGGTTCTTCTTTATTTCCTCTCTTTTATTCTTTTTCCTTTTTCTTTTTTCGTCTTTTTTCTTCTCTTTTTTCTTTCTCTCTTTAGTTCTCTCTCACCCTCGCAAACATCTTTCAAGGTGAGAGGGACGCAGCAAAACGAAGTATGGAAGTTCATGTTAGTATAACTTATCCCCTGATGAAGTGGGGACCCCTCCCGAAACTGTTGGGAAATAAATAAACTCATCCTTGTTGACAACGCTCCCGTTGTACCATATCACTTATGTATATATATATATATATATATATATATATATAGTGGGAGTAATAATTCAATGGGCCAGTTAGTCTTCGTGAAGGTATGGAATATGGCACAACGGGAGCGTTGTCAACAAGGATAAATATATTTATTTCCCAACAGTTTTGGGAGGTGTCCTCCCCCTGATAACTCATCCCCTGATGAAGGGAGGACCCCTCCCGAAACTGTTGGGAAATAAATATATTTATTCTTCTTGTTATATATATATATATATATATATATATATATATATATATAGTGGGAGTAATAATTCAATGGGCCAGTTAGTCTTCGTGAAGGTATGGAATATGGCACAACGGGAGCGTTGTCAACAAGGATAAATATATTTATTTCCCAACAGTTTCGGGAGGTGTCCTCCCCCTGATAACTCATCCCCTGATGAAGGGAGGACCCCTCCCGAAACTGTTGGGAAATAAATATATTTATTCTTGTTGACAACGCTCCCGTTGTGCCATATCCCATATATATATATATATATATATATATATATATATATCTGTGTGTGTGTGTATGTGTGTGTGTGTGTAACGTAAGAATGTAACGATGGTTAGGAGTTAGTAGTAGAAGCCGAGAAGGGTAATGGAATAAACAGATGGTGTACCAGCCAGGCCACGTCTCCCAGCCATCATAGCGTCACACGAGTCGACGAGATGAAGACCTCCCAACCACTTCATCAGTGTCTCATCATCGACGCAGTTCTCCACAAGACGCCCTGACCTTACATCGACTATGCAATCATCTCCTGGCCGCACACAGCGACCAGCACCATGCCAGAATCATCGACTGTCCTTCCCATCCCCAAGTACACCGGACCAGCGCACGATGGACCTGTACAGGACTGGTTCAGCCTATTCGAGCTCCACGCAATTGCTGCATCATAGTCGGAACGGGAGATGACCATCAACTTTACCGACTACGTCTCTGGTGAGGCCTTCAAATTCTACCTCACCCACATATTTCAAAACGATGAGTCATGGGAAAAGATAAAACAAGAAATGATCATTTGGTTTAAAGAAGACAATGACGACTACGACGAAGATTCGCTTATAACTGACCATCCACAGACAACCACGCTCGGTCGCCGCAGTCAAAAGCACTGCTCACGCAATGGAACACCGAAAATGAATCGGCTTGTGAAACAAGAGCAATTAAAGCACCTTCTCAATGAAAGGCAGCCAGAACTGTTTGCAGGAAGAGTGTACCCTCCACCGCACCGCGTTTTGCAACTTTCCGATCGAAAACCAACTTTTACGTCATCACTAGACGGAAGCACTCACATTTAGGGAGCCACCCTGTGCACAGTACTTTCCGTCTCGCACACTTCGACCACCTACTACTTCTCCGTCGCTTGGCCCTTCGCTTGCTCACAACGCCCACCTCGCGTCTCACGCGTTCACTATGGTCGGAATACAGCGAAAAAGCTCCGAGCATACTCAGCCAAGCCAGGGTCTACCGTCTATATTCATGCATAAGAGCAGTCAACCTCCAAAGTTGCGCAGCAAGAGAAACAACCCCAAGCAAAATCCGAACAAATCAAGCGCTCGTCAGTGTCGCCGTCGTGTTCCCAGCCACCTAAGAGTCCAACGAACACAAAAGGCTCGGAAGAATCGACTCTCAAGCACTGCCCTGTACCAGAAACGTCTATTAAGAACGGCGTTGCAAGAGCCTCCAAAGACCTCCCTGTCGATTCTATTGCACCAACTTCATTTTTTTTCGAAAATCACGACAACCCAACGACTACCAACTATATTCTAGTCACATCAACTGTGAAGAAAAAGCAGGTTCATGTTACTGAAGGAGTACCACCTCGTAAGATTCCGCAACATCAGACGTGCCATCAAGAACTCAAAGAACTCCGGAAACTACGGCAGTTACATCAAGCAGAACAACGAATTAAAATAAGATCACAAGCAGATTTGTAGCTTAATGATGGTCGTCAGAAACGACACCAACTAAAGGAAAGACTAGGTCAACATCTGAGCAATATTCGTAGAAGGAAACGTCAAGGAAGTCTTCTGTTCGAGATATGAAGGCTTCATGTACAATCCTACCAATGGCGATACCACCACAGAAAACCACGAAAGAGACTGAACGTTACCATTTGGAAATTGCAGGTACACAGACATCGTATCATCAACTTAGGTTCACGCGAACGCAAGCTTGAAGCAATGCTCTGTCTCAGCCACGACAAAGGATAGAACACCCACGACAGAAAACTTGGCGCTTACGACGTCCGACCTTCAAATTCTACAAGTACGTGCCGCATCGTTGGTTATTCGCAGCCGCTGAAGCCGTGCCATGGTCAATGCAGTTGTGCAGGACACGGGTATCTTGTCCAGAACGCCACGGCCAGCCTCGTCCGCCCGAGTTCTCTTAGATATGGGTGGACTGCTTCCCTCTGCTGTATATTTTTTGTGTGAGTTAAGTAACTCCCCTCAGAAATGACTCTATGGTGCATTTTGACATTTTTCACTCACTTTAACACCCGTTTTGTTTTTTGTTGTTTTGTTAAGTGTCTGACGCGACTTCTTCCGGGGGAAGGGGGAATCCTGTAACGTAAGAAGGAAGCGATGGTTAGGAGTTGGATGTAGAAGCCGAGAAGGAAGAAGTGAGAATGGCATAAACATGGCGTATTAGCCAGGCCACGCCTCCCAGTCATCATAGCGTCATATATATATATATATATATATATATATATATATATATATATATATATATATATATATATATATATATATATATATATATTGCCGCATGTTGTTAGGCACCTACCGAAGTCTTGCGCTGCTTTCTGCTTTTTTTTTAATTCTGCCACAACAACTGACAAGCCAAACGCGCCAAGCTAAACGCGCCATGCAAAGCAGGCTGCACGTGTCACCACATCACGCGCTGGACAAGGAACGCTGGTGGTTTTTTGAGGAGCAGCTCGAGGCGAGACGCAAGAGAAGTTGACGAGGTTTTGACTAGTGAGCTCACAACCTTTGTGTATTTAGTTGACGGGCACAAGTTCGCCATTAATAAATAGCTGTTTTAGCTTCCGGCACTGTATTTGTTCGTTACAAACCGGTGGAGGTGTGGGGTTTGATTCCAAGCCCATCTCAGCATAGGGAACATAGCCCAGGTTGGATCTAGCGCTGTTGACTCCCGTACACCAACGAACGAGTCGTCGCCTACGAGGTGAGCAGCCCGAGTTTGGTGCCCTCTTCGATTCTTCGAGACCAGTGGGGGACGTAAGTTCCGGAGCCTCTGCAATGGCCACCCAAGCGACTTCATTTCCATCGCATATCGTCATGGACCCGCCCCGCATACCAGAGGTATTTCACGGTGATATTTTTGAGGATTCCGAGGACTGGCTCGACGGTTTCGCAGGCGTTGTTAGACTGAACGGTTGGAACGAAGACAGGAAACTTTGCTACGTCTACGTGGCACTGCAAGATTGTGCACGTACGTTGTTCGAAAACCACGAAGCGTCCTTATTATCGTGGGACGACTTTAGAGGAGAGTTTCTTGCTACGTACCCAAACACGGACCGCAAAGAAAAAGCAGATGCCGCTCTACAGACGCGAAACCAACGGAACAACGAGAGCGTCGCCATGTACATTGAAGACATGTCTCGACTGTTCCGCCGGGCCGACCAGAACATGGCTGAGGAAAAGAAGTTGCGGCACCTGATGCGTGGAGTGAAGGAGGAGCTTTTTGCGGGCCTGGTGCGTAATCCACCGCGCTCTCTTGCTGAGTTCAGATCAGAGGCGACCATGATAGAAAAGACCCTGCAGCAGCGCGCGCGCCAATACAACACGGACGTAAGCGTCTCATCTGTTAGCGCGGCGTGGACAACCTTCACGAGTAATATTGATCTCTTGCGTGAAATGGTGAGGGCTGTCGTAAGGGAAGAACTCCAGAAAATACAAATGACTCAAGCTCATCCAGCGATGTCCTCACTTGCCGACGTTGTGCGCGAAGAAGTGCGGCAAGCGGTTTTACAACCACAACCTCGGGTACTACAGCGCGCACAACCGGAGCCTCCGCCTCAGTTGTCGTACGCGCAAGCTGTACGACAGGACCTCGGACGCATGAATCGCACGGCTGCGACTGCTGTGATGCCTCCGACGTTTTCTCCGAGTATTTCACTACCAATGCCGGAAGCAAGACCACGTAAGAGCGATGTATGGCGCACTGTAGACCGGCGGCCCCTTTGCTACCACTGCGGAGAAGCAGGTCACCTTTACCGGGCGTTCCAGTATCGTCGAGTGGGACTGCGTGGTTTTCCAGTCAATGCACCATGCCCACGGAACGGTGAACGGCCCTACGAAATCGAAGAATACTTGTCTTCACGCTATTCACCTCAAGACACGCAACAACGGGAGTCGCGTTCGACAGCACCGATGCGCTATCGGTCGCCGAGTCCTCGTCCGTCATCAAATCTCCGAAGATCACGTTCATCTAGCCCGCGGCGGGAAAACTAGAGCCAGCGACTTCTGTAGGTGAGGCCGCTGATGTACTGACAACTGAAGACCCTCCATTGTTAGCCCGACAGGACGGTGGCAGTTACGCAACGACGGACAAGTGCAGTAGTAGTGACGTTACCTCCGACATATTTGTCATGATCGACGACGTCGAGGCCGTTGCGCTAATAGACACTGGTGCAGACTATTCCGTTGTCAGTAATGCTCTCGCAAAGAAGCTTAAGAAGGTGATGACTGAGTGGACCGGACCTCAGATACGTACCGCAGGAGGGCACTTAGTCCCGTGGGGTTATGCACCACAAGGATAGGAATAAGAGGATTTGTGTATTTCGGCAGCTTTATTGTGCTTCCTGAGTGCTCCCGGGAACTGATTATAGGCATGGACTTTTTGCAAACAAACAATGCAGTCATTGACTTGCAAAAGTCCCAGGTATCGTTTACTACGGAGAATACCGTCGCTTTCTGTCAAGCGGAGAAACCAATCGTTCTACCTCTCCGCATTGTGGACGAAGATGTAACTGTGCCGCCACGTTGCATTGTGACCGTTCTTGTGAGGAGTGAATTTCTTCGTGACTGTGACGGGTTAGCTGATGGAAACATCGGACTACTACTAGAAAAATGACTATGCGTGGCAAGAGGCCTGGTGAGCCTTCGTGATGGATGTGCGTATGTCCTATTCACTAACTTTTGAAATGAGCTGCAGTATTTTGCGAAGGGAACATCCGTAGCATCGCTGCATGAGTACGTGCAAGTCTCAGATGTTTGCACTCTTGATAAAACTTCAGAGACAGTAGATAACGTACTCCAGTCAGTAGGCATTGACAGAGAGCTCTCGTTATCTCAGAAGCAACAGATTGCTGACCTCATCAGAGCGTTCGCCGAGTGCTTCTCCACCTCGTCGAAAGTCGGGCGTACTCCCGTCGCAAAGCACCGTATCGTGGTCGAAGAACACGTGAGACCTGTGCATCAGCGCCCGTACCAAGTAGCGCCAAAAGAAAGGGAAGCCATCAAGAACCAAGTGCAGGAAATGCTCAACGATGATGTAATCCAGCCATCCAACAGTCCGTGGGCATCACCGGTAGTGCTAGTCAAAAAGAAGGACAACACTCTGCGGTTTTGCGTTGACTACAGAAAGCTGAACCAAGTCACAAAGCGTGATGTTTACCAACTTTCACGGATCGATGATGCCTTGGAAAAGTTACGCAATGCTCACTTCTTTTCATCATTGGACTTAAAAAGTGGATATTGGCAGATCGAGGTGGACGAACGAGATCGCAAGAAGACGGCGTTTGTGACCTCAGACGGACTATACGAGTTCAAAGTGCTCCCTTTCGGTTTGTGCTCTGCTCCCGCTACCTTCCAGAGGGTGATGGACACTGTGCTCTCCAGACTCAAGTGGCAATCGTGTCTCGTCTACCTCGACGATGTAGTGGTTTTTTCTTCTACCTTCGAGCAGCACATCCACCGACTGAGAATGGTACTGGATGCCATTCGCGTGGATGCACTGACCATCAAACCGCAAAAGTGTCACTTTGGATTTCGTCAGCTTCGGTTCTTCGGGCACATAGTTAGTGCGGAAGGCGTCCGACCAGACCCGGAAAAGATTGCAGCAGTTGAAAATTTTCCACCGAGGCCAACGCGAGTAACGTTGGCCTCGGTGCCATCCTCGTTCAGTGGCAGAATGGAGAAGAAAAGGTCATTGCTTACGCGAGCCGCACTCTATCGAATGCTGAGTCCAATTACTCAGCGACAGAGAAAGAGTGTCTCGCGGTTATATGGGCCAAGAGCAAGTTTCGCCCATACCTATACGGCAGACCGTTTCGAGAAATCAGTCATCATCATTCATTGTGTTGGCTGGCAAACATCAAGGACCCTTCAGGAAGACTTGCTAGATGGAGCCTGCGTCTGCAGGAACATGACATCACTGTGGTCTACAAGTCCGGTCTCAAGCACAATGACGCGGATTGCCTGTCTCGCGCACCTGTTGAGTCTCCATCATCTTACCAAGAACAAGACATCCCATTTCTTGGTGTTCTGAATGTGTCGGGGATGGCTCGTCTTCAGCGTAAGGACCCGGAACTACGCCCGCTTATCCAATACTTGGAGGGTCACCAAATTAAGGTACCACAAGTTTTCTTCCGTGGTTTGACATCCTATGTCCTCCGGAATGACGTCCTATACAAGCGCAACTTCGTAAACACCGGTGAGACGTTTCTGCTTCTTGTACCATCATCACTGCGAGCAGAAATCTTAGAAGCGTGTCATGACGACCCATCGGCGGGCCATATGGGTAGTAGTCGCACTTTGGCCAGAATTCGCCGGAAGTATTATTGGCCAATATAAGAGATTCGGTGCACCATTATGTTAAGTCATGCCGCGATTGCCAGAGACGTAAAATACCACCATCGAAACCAGCGGGTCTGTTGCAACGAATAGAGCCACCAAAAGGGCCATTTCAGCCAGTGCGAATGGATTTGCTTGGTCCATTTCCTCTCTCTTCATCGGGAAAGCGCTGGATTGTTGTAGCAACAGACAACATGACTCCATATGCTGAGACATCACCTCTCGCGAAACGAACGGCGAACATAGCAGCCCATTTTTTCGTCACTCAGATTGTACTACAACATGGCGCACCACAGGTTGTCATTACAGACAAAAAACAGCATTTACTGCCCGTTTGATGCAGTCTGTTATGAAGCTCACCCACACCGACCATAAAAGGACTACAGCATTCAATCCGCAAACAAACGGATTAACCGAAAGGCTCAATTGAAATCTCGCCGACATGATCTCGATGTATGTGTACGTTGAGCACAAGACATGGGACAGTATTTTGCCTTATGCAACATTTGCGTATAATACCGCAGTACAAGAAACGACACACTTCATGCCATTTCAACTTGTTTATGGTCGGATTGTCACAATGACCTTAGACGCGATGTTGCCTGTCAATGATTCGAATGAGAGTGACCCACACATCAGCGACTACATAGAAAGGGCAGAAGAGGCACGGCAATTAGCAAGACATTGTATCATTTTGCAACAAGGCTCTGACGCAAGTCGCTATAATCTGAAGCGGAGAGACGTACAGTACAAACCCGGAGACAAAGTGTGGACGAACGCTTCTCAGGTGATCCGACAGACGAATACAAACGTATCGTATCAACAGAACTAAAAAAACTGTTGGACGCAGAAAAGATAACCAACACTGACCACAAACTGATGCAAGCAGCATACCCTCGTCAAGGTCGCTTCTACATCCTCCCAAAAATTCATAAACCCGGTAACCCAGGTCGACCAATCATATCAGGCATCGGTACAATAACTGAACCCATATCAGGGTACGTGGACAAACTAATAAGCCACATTCCATGCACCCTCGCGTCGTACATAAAAGACACCACACATTTTCTTCGAGACATTGCGGGTATCTGTGTGCCGAAAAACTCGTACTTGGTTACTCTTGATGTCTCTTCATTATACACAAATATTCCTCACGATGACGGCATAGCTGCATTACAAAACATGTACACAAACCATAGACAATCTAACACCCCAGATTTCTCTGCCACTGCAACATTGACGAAGATGGTCCTCGAATTAAATTCATTCGAGTTTAACCAAGAGTATTTTCGACAAATCAGCGGGACCGCTATGGGCACCAAAATGGCACCTAATTACGCCAACATATTTATGGGAAAGCTAGAATCTGAATTTCTTGCACAAAGTTCCTTGAAACCGATGTTATGCAGAAGATACATAGACGACATCTTTCTTATTTGGACCCACAGCGAGGACGAACTTCTCAGCTTTATAGACACTTACAATGCTGTACATCCGAACATACACTTCACACACACATACTCGCCAGTTACCGTAAATTTTCTTGATGTTACCATAACGATAGAAGAAGAGAAGCTCTCTACAACGCTATATCGCAAACCAACGGATCGACAACAATACCTTCATTACCAAAGCAATCACCCACGCCACTGTAAAAACAGTATTCCATACAGCCAGGCTCACCGGTTTAAGTGAATCTGCTCTAGAGACGCTGACTTTGGCACGAGCTCACGGAGGCTAAAACTTATGCTCGAGCAACAAAAATACCCCCCACATGTAATTATTGACGCTGTTCAAAAAGCGAGAAAACTAAAGCGTGAAGACCTACTTATAAAGCGACCACCACGAGAAGACCCACAACAAAAAAACCTCTGCTTGACTTACAGCACAAACTTCCCCAATGTAAACAAAATCCTTAAACGACATTACAACATTCTGGAACAAAGTGAACGTCTGAAACGCGCATTCCCATCCGCTCCAGGCGTCGTTTACCGACGACCACGTAACCTCAAAGACACCCTTGTCCATTCCAAATTAACACATCACCCCCTAATAATTCATGCCGCCCTTGCTTAAAGCCACGATGTCTTGTATGTAAGGCGATGCGAGAAACAGACAAAGCAACCAGCACGCAATCCAAGTTTTTGATTAACATACGAGGAAACCTAACATGCGATTCCTCTAATGTGGTGTACCTACTCGAATGCAACGTGTGTGGTATGCAGTACATCGGACAAACAGAAACACCATTTAGGACTCGCTTCAATAATCACAGAGCCCATGCGAAATCAGCCCCAAGTCTACCTCTATCAAAACATCTGAATCTTCCCAACCATGCATTCGACAAACTATCAGTAACGCTCTTAGAGACGGGATTTAAATCAAATCGAGAACGTGAACAACGAGAGTCATACCTTATTCACCGATTTAACACCCTCGATAGAGGAATAAATGAGAATCCTGGTACACTTGCAGCAATTAAAGCACTAGAAAACAATAACGACAACAATGAAAATAGTAACTGAGTTCACGGCACTGCAGCTGCGAAGGGCACTGGACAACCCAAAACAATTCCAAGTGTAACTACTCTTCCTAAGTGCAGCTGTCGTCTGTTTTCTGTTTTATTTTACTACCCAATCAATTGTGCCATGCACGACATGCCCAACAGCAACCATGTGCACAGCCGGGAGGCCCCCACGACACGCGTAATTTAGAAGCGGGCAAGGAATTCGCATTCCACGCGCTTGCACAGCCTACCGCAATACGGGGCACCCCTATTTTTACGACGAAATGTTGACAGGGCGTAGAGTAGTTAAAGGCTTAGAACTTCCTAAAATGCCCGCTGACCAGCCTCTGCCACAATACGCGGCCCCCGTCCTTCTACGACGAATTGTTTACGGGACCCCGAGTAGTTAAAGGCTTAGGACTTCCTGAAAAGCTCTTTTTTGCCCCACACCGAACCGCCAGTGCCAGGAGGGGCCGTCTGATCGGGAGGAATGCGCTAGTGAACGGAAACATACACAGACCGCTGACATCAGAAAGGTGAAGGGGAGAGGGGGGAGAGAGATGAGGGGGGAAGTGGAAGGAAAAGTGGAAGGGGGGCACCCGAGGGGCGTCCACCGTATATTATTTTTCTCTTTTTTCTTTTTTCTTTCTTTTCTTTTCTTTTCTTTTTTTCTTTCCTTTTTTTCCCTCTTTCCTTGCCCTCTGATTTGAGATTGTATAAAGCTGAGCACCAACAAACTGTATCTTTATTCCTGATGAAGGCCAGACTCTAGGCCGAAACGTCGAAATAAACCACGTTGTTACCACTCACGGAGGATCTACTAGACTATATGCAACGCTACGGCCACTCAACCACCACATATATATATATATATATATATATATATATATATATATATATATATATATATATATATATATATATATATATATATATATATATATATATATATTGTCGCAGTGCAACGCGAACAAAAGATGACAGCAGCTTACGGCAGCGAAAAGAGCGTATTCAGGATCAGCTGTACAGCAAGATGCCTGCTTCGTTGTCGTCCCGAAAAACCGCCTGACCCACTAGCTGGAATCTACAAAAACATTCCTATCACCGTTATTTTTCATATAAACACGTGTCACTTGCCCCTCCTTATAAGAGCATCACCCCGATGCTGATTCAGACGCACAGTATTTTTTTTAACGTGCAGTCAGTCACTCACATACGGCTTCATACGCACTACATGAACAAGTTCAGGCTGGTGCTGGCGACGCCTCGGGCATTGGGGACTGTCGGAGACAACCTCGTAGGTGAAGTCACTTAGCTGGCGCGATACTCGGTATGGCCCGAAATATCGCCTTAGCAGCTTCTCGGACAGTCCACGTTTTCGTACGGGTGTCCAAACCACACTCTGTCACCGATTTTGTACGTTACAGTTCTATGGCGAGCATTGTAGCGGCCTGCGTCGTAGTCTTGTCGCTGGTGGATCCGTAAGCGGGCGAGCTGTCTAGCTTCTTCCTCGCGTTCAGTGAACACGTCAGCGCCTGTGTCGGTAGCGTCCCATTCATGTGGCAACATCGCATCCAGCATAGTCCGTACCTCCCGTCCGTGAACCAAGCTGAATGGAGTCATGCGAGTCGTCTCTTGTTAAGCCGTATTGTATGCGAACGTGATATAATGTAAAATCTCGTCCCAATTCTTATGTTGGACATCCACGTACATCGACAGCATGTCTTCAATCGTCTTGTTGAGGCGCTCCGTTAGTCCATTTGTTTGCGGGTGGTACGCAGTGGTCTTACGGTGAGTCGTTCCACTAAGCGTCAGGACGTGGTCTAAAATAGCTGCCGTAAATGCTGTTCCGCGGTCCGTGATCACGATAGTCGGAGCACCGTGGCGTAGCACAATATTTTCTATGAAAAATATCGCCACTTCCACGGCGGTGCTCTTTTGGATAGCTTTTGTTTCGGCATACCTGGTTAGGTAGGCTGTTGCGACTATAACCCAGCGATTCCCTGCAGTAGAAGTAGGAAGGGGTCCTAAAATATCCATTCCTACCTGTTCAAACGGTGTACGTGGGACCTGAACTGGTTTCAGCTGACCGGCGGGTCTCTTTGGAGGTGACTTGCGTCGCTGGCAATCGATGCAAGTGTAAACGTGGTGCTTGACGGCTGTTGTGAGTCGTGGCCAGTAGTATCCCTGCTGTACTCTTGCCAATGTGCGAGTGTAGCCTAAATGGCCAGACGTCGGCTCATTGTGACATGCTTGGAGCACTTCAGTTCGAAGGGGTGCAGGAATAATGAGCAAATAGGGAGCTCCGATGGACGAAAAGTTTCTCTTGTAGAGGACGCCATTGCGTAAGCAAAACGACGATAATGTCCTTGCAAAGACTCTAGGTGCCCTGGAAGAACGTCCGTCCACGTAATTAATTAAATCAAGCAATTCAGGGTCACTTCGTTGTTGTTGAGCAATCGTGAACGCGTCAAGAACACCAAGGAAGGCCATATCGTCGTCGTCAGAAAGAGAAGCTGACTCTACTGGTGATCGAGACAGGCAGTTGGCGTCCGTATGGCGCTTCCCAGACTTGTGTATGACCGTCATATCAAACTCTTGTAACTTCAGACTCCACCATGCTAATCGGCCGGTTGGATCTCTTAAATTAGTCAACCAACAGAGGGAATGATGGTCACTTATAACTTTGAAAGGGTGGCCATACAAGTACGGGCGAAATTTCATAACTGCCCAGACCACGGCGAGGCATTCTTTCTCAGTTGTTGAATAATTGGCCTCAGTGCGTGTTAGCGTCCTGCTTGCGTAGGCGATCACTCGTTCCGTGTCTTCTTGGCACTGCACAAGCAGAGCTCCGAGGCCTACATTGCTTGCGTCAGTGTGAAGCATTGTTGGCGCTTGTTCGTCGAAGTGAGCAAGCACTGGAGGTGTTTGAAGACGTTGGCGGAGGTCATTAAACGCTGCTTGCTGTTCCTGATTCCACTCAAAGGTGGCGTCGTCTCTACTGAGGCGAGTTAACAGCGACGCAATCCGTGCGAAGTCGGCGATGAACCGGCGATAGTAGGCGCATAGGCCCAGAAAGCGCCTGACAGCTTTCTTATCGGACGGTACTGGGAACTGTGCCACGGCCGCAAGTTTTTCTGGATCAGGCCGAACGTCGGTACAGCTGACGACATGACCAAGAAACAGCAGTTCTTCAAAACAAAAGTGGCATTTCTCTGGTTTCAATGTGAGGCCTGCGGAGCGTATGGCTCGTAAAACAACTTCTAGCCTCTTGAGATGCTCGTCAAATGTTGGGGAAAACACTATGACGTCGTCTAGATAAACTAAACAGGTCTTCCATTTTAACCCTGAAAGTACAGTGTCCATGAGCCTTTGAAAAGTAGCGGGCGCTGAGCACAGACCGAACGGTAGAACTTTAAATTCATATAAACCATCCGGCGTCACAAAAGCTGTTTTTCCCGATCTCTTGGGTCTACCTCGATCTGCCAATATCCACTTCTGAGGTCCATTGAAGAAAAGTAGCGAGCGTTTCGAAGCCTATCGAGGGAGTCATCAATACGTGGAAGCGGATACACACCTTTCTTAGTCACTTGATTCAGCTTCCTGTAATCAACGCAAAAACGCAGGGTACCGTCCTTTTTCTTAACTAATACTACAGGCGATGCCCACGGGCTCTGTGATGGCTGAATCACATCATCTTCAAGCAATTTAGCGACTTGTTTCTGTATCACTTCCCGTTCCTTTGGAGCCACACGATAAGGATTCTGGTGTATAGGCCTTGCTGCGTCGTGGGTAATTATTCGATGCTTTGTTAGCGGCCTTCGACCGACACGTGATGTCGATGAAAAGCAGTCCTTGAATTCGGCTAGCAGCTCAAGAAGTCTCGTTCGTTCGTCCCTTGACAACGTAGTACCAACGTCAAGATTAGGTAGTGATTCTTCTTGAGGTGCTTCATCTAGGGCCGATAAACTGCCTTGGATTTCTGCAGTAGTGTCAAAGTAAGCGACGGCTGTACCCTTCGGGAGATGTCGGCGCTCAGTGCTGAAGTTAGTGAGCAGCAAGTTTGTGCGTCCAGCAGTGACAGTGACAAGACCTAGAGCAACTGAAATACCGTGGCTAAATATCAGTGAGCTTATTTGGTCAGCAATGCCGTCGCCATCAAACGGATCATCCCTTGCCACCGAAACAAGCGTACATGATCGTGGCGGGACGACCACAGCGTCATCCGTCAGACGCAAAGGCCCTGAACAAGACGTATGTCTCGGCTCTGAACAATCGACTAAAGTAGGGCTGTTGTTGTGAAATGTAATGACACTGTCAGGGATGTTGATCATGGCGCCATGTTCTCTCAAGAAATCCATTCCGATAATCATGTCTTTACAGCATGAAGCGAGAACGACGAACGTCGCCACGAAAGTAGAGCCACCGATGTCGAGCCTTGCTGTGCACATTCCGACAGGCATCAGTAATTGGCCGCCTGCCGTCCTTAAGTGAAGTCCCGTCCACGCTGTCTTTACTTTCTTGAGGCGTACGGCAAGGTCATCACTGATAATAGAGAAGTCAGCCCCGGTGTCGACTAAAGCTTTGACTTGCTGTCCATCCACAAGAACGGTAAGGCCTGGGGTCACAGTTTCGTCGGTATTACATCTTGTAGGCTTTACAGCGTCCTGAGGTGGGAGTAATGGGGGCTATTTTTCTTCGTCTTGACAGCCTGCAACCTTACCCCCTGAGGTCGCCGCCTTCAGTTTCCCCGGTGTGGGCTGAGTGACCTCGCTCCTCTGGTGTCGGCAAAAGTACGGCGCTGCAACGAAGGTGACTGGGCAGGAGAAGGAGAGCGTGGTCGATGTAGGAAGACCGGCTCGTAATCAGTTATAGCCTCGTCATCATTGTTACGGCGGCACGCGAATGGGTGGCGAGGTACCGGAGGTCCTTGAGAACCGACATCTCCACGGCGGGATACGTACTCGTTGGCATGTCGAATGTCATACCGTGGCCTGAGAGGGCGAGACGGATCGGCGTGGTGCCAGCAATAGCGGGCTATGTGGCCTACACCTCCGCCGTTGAAACAAAGTGGACGCCTGTCGGCAGTGCGCCAGGTGTCTGTTCGGCGAAGCTGTGGTTGCCGTGATGACTCCTTACGCGACGAAGGCCATGGCAAGCCGGAAGACGACTGGTCGTATGGGAGCTGGATGGATGGGCGCCACGATGTCTCCCCCTGTGGTGGTGACCAAGGAACAGTTGCAGGTGGGGGGTAGTATGAAGGCGGAGCGGGTGGGGAGCTTCGAAGGGCGGCGGCGTACGTCAAGGGACGTTGTTCGGGGTCAGTATCAGCTGTCGAGAATGCTTGGCGGATTTCGTCACGGACGACTTGAGCGACAGATGCCATGGGTTTGTCCACTACCGGAGTCCGCAGCCTTTGCAATTCTTCACGAACAATCTCTCTAATCATTTCACGAAGGAGCTATGACTGTCAAACGTCACAGCGGCGGCCTGAGTTTGGGGGCTGCTGCACAAGCGGTCATATTGTCGGCAGCGTTGGTGAAGGGCCCGCTCGATAGCTGACGCTTCTTTGATGAAGTTCTCTACAGTGCTTGGCGGGTTGCGCAGAAGCCCGGCGAACAGCTGCTCTTTCACGCCACGCATGAGGTAGCGCAACTTCCTATCTTCAGTCATCTGCGGGTCAGCCCTCCGAAATAAACGTGTCATGTCTTCGGCGAACATAGCGACCGTTTCAGTGGGTTTTTGGACCCTTAGCTCTAGTAGTTGGTAGGCGCGGTCACGTCTGTCGACGTTGGCAAACGTTTCAGCCATTTTCTGGCGAAAGTCGGTTCATGTGGACAGGTTGCCTTCTCTGTTCTCGTACCAAGTACGAGCGCTGTCATCGAGATAGAAGTAGGCCCGGCCGAGCTTTTCCTGAGCAGACCAGTGGTTGATCTTCGCAACACGGTCATAGTGGTCTAACCAGTCTTCTACATCTTCGTGTGCGCCACCACCAAAGCGTTTAGGCTCCAGTGATTGAAAAAACGTTACCTGGGATGGAGCGGGAGGACTGGTGCCGAGAAGTACAGGCTAGGGGCTGGTGTTAGCCATTTCTAGATGTCCCTAGAGGTTTTCTGCGAGGGGTTGCAGTCTGGAGGAATACCTCGTAGCCGACGACTGAATCGATGAACAGGGGTTGCAGTAGGCACGTCCGGGCTGGATTAACGGCTCCCACTAAGGGTGTGAAGCATCGGGTAGTGTCACGGCCCAGCTCCTCCACCAGTGTTGCAGTGCAACGCGAACAAAAGATGACAGCAGCTTACGGCAGCGAAAAGAGCGTATTCAGGATCAGCTGTACAGCAAGATGCCTGCTTCGTTGTCGTCCCGAAAAACCACCTGACCCACTAGCTGGAATCTACAAAAACATTCCTATCACCGTTCTTTTTCATATAAACACGTGTCAATATATATGAGATCTAACAGACAGTAATGCAAAGGAATGTACAGGGGAAGTTATGAGAACCAATCGAATGTAAATAAGAAAGAAAAGTGGATGAAAAATAACCAGTCGTGAGCAGGAATCGAACATACGACCTTCGAACAACGCGTTCGATGCTCTAACCACTGAGCTACCACAGCGGCCTTCTCACCATCCACTTTTTTGGGGATTATATGTGAATTTAGAAGTAGGAGTGTCAGTCAGCACCATCTATAAGCCAAGCGATGTGTGTGAAACACTCTTTTATGCGCATATGTGGCGTCACGTAGCACGTGATTTTATTACGAGCGGGCAGCTGATTATCAGTCTGTCGTATACAACCTATTGACATCAAGTCTGCCAGTACGAGACCCTCGTTAATGAATAAGTGATACACTTATTTCCCTTATATATATATATATATATATATATATATATATATATATTGATTTAAAATTACTTCGTGTTTATAAACCTCAAGCCGTTTACTTAAAGAGCCTGCCACCCGGTTCTCAGCCGATCCCCCTTTGTGAGTGTGCGCCAAAATAACAAGGATCATTATCATAATCATCATCATGTTCTCCGCTTCGAAGAATTTATCGGCGATGGGCTGAGGTGCTGCTGAGGCTTCAACCAGCGGCAACGACTACTGCGTTGTATTTCCTCGCCTTCTCATTGGTAGGCTCGTTGTGGACTCTGTTTTTCTACATGCGGACTGGGCTGGTCACCCTTACCGGGTTCAAGATTTCAGAGATGCTCTTCGGGACATCATTGACCTGAATAAAATAAGCTCTATAGGTCAGTTTTAAGTGTCTCATGTTTGGATGGTCCCATGCAAGACAACGCTGACGAAAACAAAGTTGGTCAGAAGAGGCGAATTTTTCGTCAAAAGTCGTCGATGCCTCGTTATTGGCCCGCAGCCCATGGAATTGAAGGTGAAGCTTATGTGGCTTCCTGAGTGCTTGGGGGAAGGCTATGTTCGCGAGGCACTGCAAGCTTTTGGGAAGGTTAAGACAATATCACAAGAAAGTTGCAAAGTAGGGGAAATGGGACAAATGCGGCCGCTAAGTAGAGATGTTGATTTGTTTCTTGCTGATGAATTTCGCGTTGCTGATATTCCCCATATTATTGTTGTTTGCGGAGTGCAAAGCCTTCTCTTGATACCTGGCTGCCCACCACTTTGCTTTGGTGCAGTAAGATTGGACACATCCATCCAAACTGCAGGACCCTTCGCTGTGACTACTGTCGACGCTTCGGTCATTCGGCCGAGGATCGCGTTATGACATCCACCAACAAGCTGCGACAGCGCACGCAACAGCCAGATGTTAGCCTACAAGAGCTGATTATAGATGACACTGAGGTTCTGGACGCAACGGGAGACACTCGGACAAGTTTAGATGCTGCGAGCTCTACCACAAAGAATCCAGAAGAGGAAAGAAAGTCACTCGCTGTTGACACAGTTGAAACTTCTGTGTGCAAAGAGCCAAGTGAATCATGCAAGCAGCATAACCAAAATGGCTCCGCACATCCCCAAGCACAAGTAGGAGTTCCTATGAAGAGTGCTGTTGTGCTGACCCATAGAGATGCTGAACAACCGCCAGCAAAAGACAGAAACACTGAGCTAGATCCCGCAGAGAGTTCTTCACCTGCTTGCGTTGCAGCTTCACAGCAGCTTTTTTATCATAGTGCAGTGTCAGGAGATGATATGCAGATCTGTATGGATGCAGCCACACTGAAGCGTTGCGCATCGTATACAGCTCAGACTCAAGCAAATGGAGTGACCCAGCGTCAGTGACTAGGAAGTCACGCCGTCGCCGAAAGTCCATACCCAAAGAGAAGTGTTGGCGATCCCGATCTAGGAGGCCTGGTGGGGGTTCACGGGAAGCCTCAGCGCCAACTCTTGGAACTGATCAAGCAGACGACAAGCGCATTAGAAGGTAGTCACCATGGCACAGTCTGAGTGACTTACGTTTGCTACCTTGAACGTACGTGGCCTCAGGTCTTCTCAGAAACAGGCACAGCTCCGTAGACTTATCGATTGAAAGTGTCTCGACTATGTCGCCTTTCAAAAAAAACAAAGATCAAGAGCGAGAAAGAGACCGAGAAGACCATGCGGTCTTTTCTATTTTAGTATAATGTGTGTGTCTCACGTGCAAAAGGTTTATCTGAGGGCTGTTGGTTGTTTCTGAGAAAGAGCCTACCCTGTTCAGCATTCTCTACTAGTGTTGATGAAGAGGGCAGTTATATATTCTGTGATTTTTTTTTTGTTACAAGGAGCGCCATTTCGAATTATCAATCTATATGTGTTTAATGAGATTCCTAAACGACTGGAATTATTTGAAAAAGTGCGTAAATAATTGACGTCGACAGATGCACGGTACTTCTGGGAGATTTCAACTGAGTATGTGAAGCTATTGATCGTAATAATCCTCCTGGAAAGAAAGACAGGAGTGGCGAGCTTTTATCTGGTACTGTAGATAATGTAGAACTGATCGAATCGGGCAACGGCATATAGAAGAGTTCAGGGCAGTTCTCAAGCTCGCCTTTACTGGATTTTCATGTCCTCATCACTCCTCTCTCTCGTAAAATGTCCTGTAGCACCAAGGCTGTATCACTCTCAGATTGTTATTGCGCGAATTGGTGAAAATCATCACAAACAATTCCATCCCCAGATGGCCCTTTGGGAAATGAATGCGAAGCTCCTCTGTGATCAGGAATTCATTAATTGTGTCCACATGGCAGTGGGGCAATCCTTTTGATTGCTTTGCATATATTCACTGCTTAGGAGCTTTTAAACAAGAAGTTTGTGCTGTAGCTTTAGAAATTGGGGCTGTTAGGTCTCTCCATAGAAAGAATGATGAAAAGATACTTCTTAAACGTCTTTACAATCTTTATGAGCTGGAATGCGAAATGCCGGGAAAGTACATCAAAGACAGTGAGAATATTAAGTGCCAACTACATATATATGATGCAGCTTGCTACTAAGGGGCACGCATTAGATCTCGGAATCAGCGCACCTTCAATTCAGAGCAACAGACGCACCAAGCTTTACTTGATGAGCAACGCCATGCGATTTATGAAGTTATTCCAGACTTGTACTCTAATGGCGGGCTCATAAAAATACAAGAGACATTAATTTGGCGTTCGAAAAGTACCATAAAGTTACTTAGCTCTCCCTCTGATGATCCTGTCGTTCACCCTCAAGGCTAGTTTTGTTTCTCTTGTGAACCATTTCAAGGAAAATGATTGTGCAGTCATAATTGGACCCATTAATATACTGGAAATCGAGCAGGCAATTGACAACTTGCCTTTATTGAAAACACCCAGTCCTGATGGCGTATCAGGCGAATTTTACAAAGCTTTCCAGAAAACGTTTGCTCCTATACCACTGAATAATTTTTAAATAATTTATTACATGTATACACTCCCACAATCTTTCTTTTTGCAAAAGTCACACTGTGTTAATACCGAAAACAACTGACAAATAAAAAAATCGCTTGGTCGAGGACTACAGACTAATATTGCTGTCAAACGTGAACTACAAAATTTTCGCAAAATGATTATCGAATAGGTTGCAATTTGCTATGTCGATCTTCGTCGGCTCTCATCCGGCATGTGAAATCAGGGGTCGATCCATACAGACAAATATACATGTCGCTTGTATGGTGCTTCAATACTGTCATGGTTTTCAAAAACATCTCTCAATGCTACAGGTAGAACTTGCAAAAGATTTTGATTGTGTTTGTCAATCCTTGCTTTTTTCTCTTCTCGAACAACTCAATGTTGGCAAAGTTGTTCTTAAAGGCATCAAACTATGTTATAACTCTCCAAACCCATTTCTATTCACTTTTCTGTAAAACAGGGATGCCCGATGTCACCTCTTCTATTTGCACTTTATCTAGAACCGTTGTGCTTAAGCATAATAAAGGCGAGTTGCATTCGTAGCTTCAGTATATTAGGCGGCGAAGTTAACGTATTAGCTTATGCAGACGATGTCGCATTCTTTTGCAGAGATAAGTCAAGTGTCGGAAATGCGGTATACACCATTGAAAAGTTTTGCGTAGTATCAGGAGCTCCTTTGCATGCCTTTAAAAGTTTAGGTCCGTGCTTTGCCTTGTGGGGTAGCACACCGAACCACTTTGCAGGGATTAAATGCGCAAGAACTCCTCCAACATAGCTAGGTGCACCATTGCATGCATATACATTCAGTGCGCATTACTAAAAGGAATGTGTCCCTGAGCTTGAACGAGAGGCTCAGACATTTGTTTCCTATTCGACCTTCAATCTTTGGGAGAGCTGACGCTTGCAATACTTTCTTAGCAACAAAGCTTTATTATGTATTGCAATTTATTCATTGCGCAAGATTTTATATACAACACTTTCACCGGATTTTTGCTCTTTCATATGGTCTTCGACTTTTGAGCCCATGTCGTGATAATATATTCAAGCTAGTTAGTGAGGGTGTGTTAGCATTAAAACGCCTTTATCAAATGGCAAATAGTGTCACGATTCTTCTTTTTTCGAGACAATTCCCATCCTGTAATACGTTCCTTGTTGCAGGCTACACTTGTTGATTGCTTTCCACATTTGTTTCATCAAACTTCTCCGAACGCCCATGCTTTTGGGGATTCATGCAGGAATTTTACCTCGCAGTTCAGTTCCTTAAAGCTCGCTTTTTTGTAAAATACTTGTACACAGTATCGCGCAAGGTGCTGTATAAGGATCTACTGAGTACACCCTTCCCACCTCCGTTGTATCGCCCACTGTAATCCAATCTTTCTGGGGCCGATGTGTTGAAGCGAGTGCGCAAAATGTACGTTCCCCCTAATTCAAAAACATTATTCTAAAAACCACACTCTGAAACATTGGTGGTAAACACATGGTTTAGAAGCGAAAGGGTATTTTTATTCCGTCTGCTAACTGCTGTCTGTGTGATGTGCCGGAAATTATTGAACATTGCTTTGTTAGCTGGACGAAGAAGTGTGTTTTGAATAGGAGCTACTTCTGCTAACTCCGGCGTATTTCAGTTCTAATTTAAGTCTGTTGATCAGTTTTCGCTGCTCCCTTGGAGGGGATGGATGTTGACCACCCCGGGCGCCTGCCGGCACAAGCGGCGTCAGCGGCGGACACCTCCAGGAAGCGGATGGGACAAGCGAGTAACAGTGACAGTGAAGATACTCATGCTTACTATCTCAGCAGTGAGGACTTTTCAGATGACAGTTTCCAACCTGTGCTGAGCCGCAAAGCGAAGAGGAGGAACATGAGGACATCCTCATCCTCAACTATTCAAACTGTAAATGAAGCGCCAAAATCGAACACTTATACCATCCTGTTTCTGCCTGCACTTCCTACCGTCAGCATGAAACGCCTTAACAGACAGTCTGTGTCGAGGTCTCTGGAAACGCTCGTGCCAAACGAGATCACGAACATAAGAGTGAACGCAAGAAATAATATACTGGCTGTGGACGTTTTGCACGCAAGTGCGGTGGGCGTTCTGCGCAGTGTAACTGACTTGGACGGCAACCAGGTGCGCTCTCATGTTCCCTTGGGATGGGATGTAGTAACCGGCGTGATCTACGACGTAGCTGTGGCTATTTGCAATAATGACTTACAATTACTTGTCAAGTCAACAACTGATACTCCAATTGTTGATGTCACCCGGCTAGGCAAGTCTCGTTGTGTGAAGATTGCGTTTAAGAGCAAATCACTCCCCTCTCATGTGAAGGTGGGGTACTTCAGACATGCTGTGCGGCCTTTCTTTCCAAAGCCTCTCCAGTGCCGTAAATGTATGTGAGCAGCGTCTGCGAGAATTCGGTGGTATGCCACCGCTGCGCCGAGCCCCATGAAGCGGATAAGTGCGTCGCAACTGTCAAGAAATGCTCTAATTGCAATGGATCCCATGAAGCTACATCGAAGGACTGCCCGCGGATTCAGAAGGAAATTGCCATCTTGAAGGAGATGGTGCGCGATGACTCATCTCATCGAGAAGCCGCAGCTAAAGTCAGAAGGCGTCGTTCACGTCGACGTCGGTCTTCAAGGACGCCCGCTACCTCCTCGACACGTTTGCCAGATCCCTCATCAGTACCACCTCCTTTGCCTCCCAGACCACATGCCGTGGGAAAGGCTGTAAAGGACAAAGCCAGTGAGCATACCCTAACTGCGACAGAGTGGCCTGCACTTCAAAGGGAAGCAGCATCAAGCGAGCCGAAGGAGTTTCATGACGGCCAGTCCGCCATCCCGGTTCGAGATCTTTCCAACCAAGACAGGCAAGTGACTGCAATCGTGCAATCGTTAATTGCCACGATTCGCACGCTACTGAGCAGCATACAATCTCCGTCTGCTAAGAGTGCACTGCAAATACTGGATGCACTGAATCCAGTTCTTGCTAACGTCGTATTGTCACAATGCAGAAACAGCAGCAGTCGAATCCAGGGATCTCACTTTAATTGTATTAGAATACTGGCAAACTGATCGGGAGAGAACCTCGTCTTCTTCACTCGCTGCGCGTGTTCTTCGTTGTCCTCTTCGCGTTGCATATTCAATGTGGCATTTGCCCCCCTCCAGAGAGCAGCGTCCCGATGCTCTTCTACAAAAGACGGTGTAGTAGGTGTATGGTGTAAATCAGCCCGAAAAGTAGGGCTTCATTCGCACAACATGCACAATTTCTGGTTTTTGCTGGCGAGTTGTCGAGGGGTTGTCAGGAACGACCATGTAATTAACGTCACTCAGGCGTTGTAAAACTGTGTAGGGGCCAAAATACTTCTTCAGCAATTTTTCAGACAGTCCCCGGCGGCGGATAGGACTCCATACCCAGACTTTGTCGCCGGCCCAATAGACGACATGTCGGTGTCGCAGATTATAACGTTGGGCGTCATAATTTTGCTGCTGGGTGATTCGGACGCGCGCAAGCTGCCTCGCTTCTTCTGCTCGTTGGATAAAAGATGCAGCGTCCAAATCGATGTCATTGCAGTCGTGCAGTAACATGGCGTCAAGCATCGTCGTCACTTCACGGCCATGAAGGAGACTGAACGGCGTTCTTCGTGTAGTTTCTTGCTGCGCTGTAATATAGGCGAACGTGATGTACGGTAGAATGTCGTCCCAGTTCTTGTGATCCACGTCGACGTACATACTCAACATGTCGGCAATAGTCTTGTTGAGGCGTTCTGTTAGGCCGTTGGTTTGTGGATGATAGGAAGTGGTTTTCCGATGGGCGGTTCCACTGAGCTCAAGCACTGTCTTCAGGAGCGCGGCCGTGAAAGCGGCACCTCGATCCGTTATTATGATTGTTGGAGCACCATGCCTCAGGACGATATTTTCTACGAAGAATCGTGCGGCTTCAACGGCGGTGCCACTTGACAAAGCCTTTGTTTCGGCATAGCGCGTAAGATAATCAGTGGCGACTATTACCCACTTGTTGCCAGCATGGGAAGTCGGATATGGTCCAAGAAGATCCATTCCAATTTGGGCGAAAGGTACCGTGGGCACTTGAATTGGTTGTAATAGCCCAGCTGGTTTTAACGGTGGCGATTTTCGTCGTTGGCAATCGAGGCACGTGCGCACGTAATGCTTCACAATAGCTGGAAGTCTTGGCCAGTAGTATTTCTGTTGGATTCTGGCCAATGTGCGTGTGTATCCGAGATGACCAGACGTTGGCTCATCGTGGCAAGCACAAAGTATCTCCTCACGAAGTGACGTCGGAACGACAAGTAGGTGGGTGCTTCCTCTGGGAGAAAAGTTCTTCTTATAGAGAACACCACTACGTACGCAGAATGACGGCAGGCTCCTTGCAAATCTTCTGGGGACGGTTGTTGTCCGGCCATTCAAAAATTCAATAAGAGGAAGCAACTCACTGTCTTCTTTCTGCTTGCACGAAATCGTAGTGGTGTCAACGACTCCTACAAACGCCATGCTGTCATCTTCTGTGTCATCGTCGCGCTTTATCGGTGACCTTGATAAGCAATCGGCGTCGGCGTGCTGCCGTCCGGACTTATACACGACCGTCATATCAAACTCTTGGAGGCGTAAGCTCCACCGTGCGAGCCGACCAGACGGGTCTTTCAAGTTGGTCAGCCAGCAGAGGGAATGATGGTCGCTGACTACGTGGAAGGAACGACCATAGAGGTACGGACGAAACTTCATAACCGCCCATACGACAGCAAGACACTCTTTTTCCGTTGTGGAGTAGTTGGACTCGGCGCGGGAAAGCGTCCTACTAGCATATGCGATCACACGCTCGGCTGAGTCTTGCCACTGGACGAGTACAGCACCTAAACCCACGTTGCTGGCATCTGTATGGACCATGGTAGGAGCATCCTCATCAAAGTGAGCAAGTACAGGCGGAGTCTGCAGGCGTTGTCGGAGATCGTCAAATGCCACCTGTTGATCGTCGCCCCATGTGAACGAAACGTCTTCTCTTGTGAGTCGTGTTAACGGCGAGGCTATGTTGGAGAAATTGGCAATAAACCTTCGGTAGTATGCGCATAGGCCAAGGAAACGCCTGACTGCTTTCTTGTCTTTTGGTACCGGAAATTTTCTGACGGCCGCAATCTTATCGGGATCAGGTCGAACACCTTCATGGCTCACCACATGGCCAAAAAATTTAAGCTCCTTGAAACCGAAATGACACTTCTCGGGTTTCAGTGTCAGGCCGGCAGACCTTATTGCCCTAAATACCGATAGCAGCCTGCTCAGGTGTTCCTCAAATGTTTTTGAAAAAACAATGACGTCGTCCAGATAGACCAGACATGTCTGCCACTTAAGGCCTGACAGAACGGTATCCATAAGTCTCTGAAACGTTGCGGGGGCTGAGCACAATCCGAATGGCAAGACTTTAAATTCATAAAGCCCGTCAGGCGTTACAAAAGCCGTTTTTTCTCTATCTCGCTCGTCGACCTCTATTTGCCAATACCCACTTTTGAGGTCCATTGACGAAAAGTAGCGTGCATACCTCAGCCTGTCGAGTGAATCATCGATGCGCGGTAATGGGTACACGTCTTTCTTTGTCACACGGTTCAGCTTGCGGTAGTCGACACAAAATCGCAAGCTTCCGTCTTTCTTTTTAACCAGCACTACCGGCGATGCCCAAGGACTTCTTGACGGCTGGATGACGTCATCATCGAGCATTTTCTTCACTTGTTCCTGGATTGCTTCACGCTCTTTCGGTGCTACGCGGTATGGGTTCTGTCGTATTGGCCTTGCCGTCTCCTCCGTTATTATCCGATGCTTCGTCAGTGGCGTTTGACTGACCCTCGAGGTCGATGAAAAACAGTCTTCGAACTGGTGAAGAAGATCTACTAGACGCTGTCTCTGCGCTGGTGACAAATCCGAGCTCACGCCAATAGGTGGTGGGGCTGACGTGGCTTGCGGCTCGTCCTGTTGTACTACACAGCACTCGCGGATTTCGGTGATCTCGTCGAAGTAGGCAACTGTAGTGCCTTGTGTAATGTGTCGTCGCTCGTTGGTAAAATTCGTCAACAGAACCTCTGCTTCACCGCACACAACGTTGACGATACTTCTGGCAATTGCAACACCGCGAGAGAGTAGGAGCGTCAATACTTGTTCAGCGATTCCTTCTCCAGTATTCTGCTCGCTGCACGTGACTGGAACAAGGCGGCACGATAACGGAGGTATGGTCACATCGTCAATGACTCGTAGGGATTTTCGGTGTAGCGCTGCGCTTTGATCCGCTGAAAAGGTCAGTACACCGTCCGGAATATTGATGATGGCACCATATTCACGCAAGAAATCCATCCCCAAGATTGCCTGTTTGCAACACTCAGAAAGGATAACAAAAGTTGCGACGAAGGATGCATCCCCTATCTTCATTCTTGCGGTGCACTTTCCGGTAGGTGTGAGTAGTTGCCCTCCAGCTCCTCTAATCTGCGGTCCTGTCCATTCCATTCTAACCTTCCTGAGCGTGTCTGCCAGACTCTCACTCATTATTGAGAAGTCCGCGCCAGTGTCGACCAATGCCATGACGTCATGTCCGTCAATCGTAATTGCAACTTCGGCAGTAACAACCCCATCTTTCGTCGATTCATTGAAAATGTGTCTCTCTTCGCTCGGCAGTAATGGGGGATTTTCAGCACTTCGACGATTCGCAACCTTCCCCCCCAAGGTCGCTGTTTTTAGTTTCCCCGGCGTAGACTAGGCGATCTCCTTCTTGGCATGTCAGTGGTGCTCCGTCTAGAGGATGGAGAATAACGCCCAGGAGAGGGTGAGCGTGACCGAAACCCAGGAGGAACATCCCGCGGGGTCATGACACTCGTGTCGACGTCAGATGTTCCGTTGAAATGGCGCCGAGGAACCGTAGAAGGAAACCCTTGGTATCCTGCGGCGCGATACGGGCAATACCGAACGATGTGGCCTGCTTCCCCACAGTGAAAGCACAGGGGCCTGTGATCAGGGGTACGCCAGATGTCAGTTTTGCGAAGTGGTGGCCGCCTCGGCATCGAAGTTTCTCTGTAGTACCAAGGCGCTGTCGGCGGATGTTGCTGGTGGTACTGATGTGGTGTCGGCACGTTCGCTGGCTGTCGGCGGACTACGTCTGCATAGCTTGCCCTGGGACTGCTCGTGTTCGGCTCAGGAAGCGAGAGCGCTTGCCTGATCTCCTGGCGTACAACTTCCGTTACTGAGGCGATCGCGCAGTCATCCGGTTTGGCGACGAGTTTCTTGACCTCTTCTTGTACGATTTCTCGTATTAGTTGGCGCAAAGAACCTTCGTCGGGTGTTGTTGCCGTGGTAGAGGCTGCCACGCTGATCGGTGCACTGTGGGTTGGGCGGTCATACTGGCGATAACGTAGATGCAGTGCGCGTTCGATAGATGTCGCCTCCTTGGAGAATTCATCCACACTTGTAGGCGGGTTTCGTACGAGGCCAGCGAACAGCTGCTCCTTAACGCCCCGCATGAGGTGGCTAACCTTTTTGGCTTCGGGCATATTAGGATCTGCTCGACGAAATAGCCGCGCCATGTCCTCAACAAACATCGTAACGGATTCATTTGGTTTCTGAATCCGTGACTCGAGGAGACGCTGTGCGATTTCTCGTCTTTCAGTGCTCGCGAACGTGTCGAGAAACTTCTGCCGGAACTCGTCCCAAGACGACCACACGCGATTCGTGAACCACGTTCGGGCTCCGTCTTGAAGCGGAAAATAAACGTAGCCCAATTTCTGTGTGGTGTTCCACCCGTTAACATTCGCTGTGTGCTCGAATTCCTCGAGCCAGTCATGTGCATCCTCATATGCGTTTCCGTGGAAGTCAACTGGAAGTCTAGGGTTCAAAACAGTCACCTGTGTCGTGCTTGTGCTGGACATGTTGGGGCCAGTGCTTCCAGGCGCCGTCATGCTTTCTGGTACAGTCACGCTTTCCGGCAATGGACCAAACTCCGGGCTGAGGCCTAACAGGCGCCGGCTGCTGCGGTGAACGGGGGTGTCGATGCGCGGAAGTCTTTCTTGACCAGATGCGGGGCTGTTGTCAGGCGTCCCGAACATGTACCCAGCGCCTCCACCAGTGTCACAATGCAGAAACAGCAGCAGTCGAATCCAGGGATCTCACTTTAATTGTATTAGAATACTGGCAAACTGATCGGGAGAGAACCTCGTCTTCTTCACTCGCTGCGCGTGTTCTTCGTTGTCCTCTTCGCGTTGCATATTCAATGTGGCAGTATAAGCACAATGGCTCAACAAAATCTCATCTTCCGCACTGAAGTTGAAAGTGCGTCGATTTTTCAGTAGAATGCCAGAAGCATGAAGTCCCGTATCTTGGACTTTCGCCAATTTGTTCGGGCCAATCAATTCCCTATACTTTTCATATGTGAACCAAACGTATCAAGGCCTTATAGATTGTCCGGTTATGAAGCTTTTTGTTCAGCCGCTTGCGAAGAACGAAGCAAAGTAATTGTTTAGATTCGCACAGGCTTGACTTATCTTTCGCACCCAATAAGTTCAAATGACGATAATCAGTACGTGCATCTTCGTGTAAAGAAGAATGCAGCTTCGTTCACGCTTATTGGTGGATATATAACTCCGTCATTGCGATTTGACTGCGACAGATTAAAAGACATCCTAATGAGGACCGATGGGCCTTGGATCAGCACTGGTGACTTCAACGCCCATGACATGCTTCGGGGGAGCACTAGGATGAATGCCAGGGGCCGGAACATTGTTACATTCGCTTCCGATTACGACCTTTTCATCATGAACGATAGTACCCCCCATATCTGCGGGATCTAACGTATGGCAGTTGCCTTGACCTTATATTGGTGTCACGGTGCTTCTCTCACAAAGTTAAATGGTTTTGCGATATTGACACTCATGGGAGTGATCACATACCCACCTACGGGACAATCGATGGTATCATAAAAAGTTTCTCTTCCGGTGTTGTAATCGGCACTGACTGGTCGATGTTTACATCGCGTGTTGAGGACGCTTGCCAAGAAGGCCTCGCCTGCGTCCTGGAAAATCCCATAGCGGAAGCTATGCAAGCGTCCAAATGTAAATTACCATTTTCGTCTAAAATAACACAGTTTGACATCGAACTGGAAAGACTACGAGCTATACGAAGGCGTGCTGAACGACGATACAGACGCACAACATCAATTTACGATCTGAGGGAAGCAAGGGGGCTCCAGAAAAAGATTCAACGACGCATTTACAAGCTGGAGAGCGAACGCTGGAAAGCATTCTGCGAATCTCTAGACCCTCATAAACCGCTCTCATATATCTGGAGAACAGTTCGTGGTCTTCGCTCCTCTCCGCAACAACGGCACCCTTTTAAAACTTTGGCACTCCATCATGAAAAAACAGAACTCGAAATGGCTGAAGAATTTTGCACGAGAGTTGCCGGGAATATTATGAACGAGAGCATCGACGCCATGATCGTTCCTGAGACGCGATTACCAGAAGTGGACATTCCATTCACCATGGAAGAACTGGAAGGTGCGTTTGTCGCTACTAAGCGCATGTCATCGCCAGGTCCTGATGGTATTACTTATAGTGCGTTGGGACACCTTGGGCAAAAAGCCAGAAAAAAAAACTTTTAACATGCTTCAGCAACTCCTGGCTCAGCGGCAGTGTTCCCCGAGAATGGACAATAAGTCGAATAATACCACTTTTGAAATCAGGAAAATCACCATTGGACTTAACAGCGTATCGCCCTAATGCCCTCGCAAGCTGCCTCGAAAAAGTGATGGAAAGAATGGTTTTATTTCGTCTCGAGTGGTACTTGGAACGATACACCAAATACCCTTCTTGCATGGCAGGCTTTCGTCGGGGCCGCTCCTCCATCGACTGTGTCCTTGACTTATCGACATTTGTTCAACAAGAAAAAAGTCGCAAGCGCATATCAGTGGCACTCTTTCTTGACGTGAAGGGTGCATATGATAATGTAGCTCACGATGCCATCCCCACTTCTCTCGCAGCAATGGGCATTGGTGGACGAATGTTTCAGTGGCTAAAGATTATATACCTGGCAGGGGTTTCTTTGTGCAAACATATAACGGTACAACTGCTGAACGTTACACCTACTGCGGAGTACCTCCGGGAGGTGTTTTAAGCCCCACATTGTTCAATGTTGCCCTCATTGGTCTGGTGAAGGTTCTGCCAAAGTCGGTGTGCCTATTCATATACGCCGATGATATTTGCCTCTGGAGTGCTGCAGTTACTCGCCCTCAGGTGCGTGCACGAATACAGCGGGCAGCAACCCTCACAACAGCCTACCTTCAGAAACAAGGCCTAACTATATCAACTGTGAAGTGCGCGTTGACGGCGTTTATACGCAAACCAATGACGCCATACCCTGTTTACGTCAATGGGGAGAGTGTCAAATATGCACGGACGCATCGTTTCCTGGGCATAATAATCGACAGAAGTTTTTCGTGGAGCCCACATTGTGCGTACTTGAAGAAGAAACTGCTATCTATTGTGCATATAATGAAATTCATGAGCGGGAAAGCATGGGGAACTTCTGTGGCCTCCATCCTACAGCTGTACAGGGCCCTATTTCTGGGTCTATTGCGCCTCAGCTTGCCGGTATTGACTAACACTTGCAAATCCAATACTCATTCATTGGAGAGTTTGCAGGGTCAGGCACTACGTATCTGCCTAGGACTGCCCCGATGCGCTTCTACTTATGCCACAATCATGCTTGCCAAAGACCATCCGGTCAGGACATTTAGAGTTGTGGATTGCCTCAGAGCGCACATTCGACTTGCTAGCCGTGTCCCCGACCACCACTTGGCCCTTCTACCCTCCGGAAGACCACGTGCTACGTTTTCAGACGTCATAGCCAAGCAACTAAACAGTATTCCATCAGGATATACGCCAGCTGCGAGATTGGCATGTCCTTTGTGGTGCCTCGACCAGCCGCAAATACGTCTAGAAATTCCGGGAATCAAAAAGAAAAGCAATCACTCCAGAGTAGCATTGAAGCAAGCAACACTGCTATTATTACATGAGCTGTACTTAGACCGAACGCAGATATACACTGATGGGTCCGTCTCGTCCAGCAGCTCATGAGGTGCTGCTGTGATTCCAGCTGCAGCAATGACAATCAAGTTTAAGTTGTCGCACATGACTACATCTACGGCATCAGAGCTTGCTGCTATAAGGGCTGCTTTACAATATCTCGTTCAAGAACGTCCAGGAAAATGGGTCATATTCTGTGATTCGAAGGCAGCGCTTCAGAGTTTGCAGTCTGCCATGCGTAGGAGGAGTCATGACTCGTTGGTACAAGAAATAAGACATTGCCATCATGAAGCTCTAGCACGAGGGCATTATAATATATATCAATGGCTGCCTGGTCATATCCGTATTACCGGAAATCAATTAGCTGATGATGCAGCCCGCTCAGCCCATGAAGGAACCCGTGTAGTTCCGATTCCTCTATCAAGGAGTGATGCAGCAAGACAACTTTACCGGCTGGCTCGAGATCTCACACGCACGTTCTGGTCGTCTTCCAGCTTCAAAAGGTGTGAATTTTATGAACTGGATTCTTCGCTCAAGCTAAAGCTACCATCACAACTTTCCCGCTCCGATGCGAGACTGCTATGCCGCCTTTGGTTGGGTGTTGCAATTACAAAGGTGTACTCCTTTCGCATTGGTATGGCAGACACTCCTACATGCGACTACTGTGGAGCTGAAGAGACCATCGAACACGTTCTGTGCAGCTGCGCTTGCTACGACACACAGTGATGCCAGCTCCGGAAGGTTTTGAATCAACTTGACCCCGGACCATTTTGTGTGCAGAAGATACTAGGACCTTGGGCATCTGCCTCAGTTGCGCAGAAAGCAACTAAAGCACTGCTACTTTACCTAAAGTCAACAAACCTGAGTGACCGCCTGTAGACTGTGTGTGCTCCCCGAGTGTTCTCGTGATTGTTTTGTACCTTCTCATCTCTCTGCAACCTCTTTTCTCCCCTTTATCCCTTCCCCAGTGCAGGGTAGCAAACCGGATGTGCGTCTGATTAACCTCCCTGCCTATTCTTGCATCTTTATCTCTCTCTCTCTCTCTGCTTTGTTAGCTGCAAAGATACCATACTATTTTGAAATGTCCTTCAGCGAGCACTAAAAAAACGTTTTGTCATTAATTCTTACGCAATACCTTATCTTCTACTAGCAGCGCTTGATAAAGTGCCATATGATATGTTTTTCCTCATGGATATGCACAGCTTGTTGAAGACACGAAGGCAAGAACGCAATGCAGAGCCCACCACATCTTCAAGCACACACTTCATTCAAATGGCTATCCACCTCAAAAATACTTACGACGAGCTAGACTTTAGACCGGACTGGTACTCTACCTTAGAGAGCTGTTTGACCTCACCCCTCTCTTGTTTGCATAACGCGATGTGAAGAGCTCTCGATGTGAACAGCTAGAGCTGTGTTAGCCATTGAGTGTTTATGAGTAACGCTTGGGCACTTACTGTCACCATTTGATTGTACTTTTGTTTGCTTTATTTAGTTTTTATTACGCACATACTTCATTGAATACTTGAAACAAAAAAGGCGTGGCCGTGTGGTAGAACATCCGCTTGCAACGCAAGCGAGCCTGCTTCGATCCCCACTCAAACCCGAAACCTTGTCTTGGTCCTCACTCTGACATAAGGAGTCTTTATCATTACCTAATTTATTTGCATTGTTCTCGATTTTCTGTCACGGAGAAGACGATTTTTTGCTCACACCCAACGACATCGACGCCATAAATTATGCGAAACGACCTCTTTAGCACTATCGTGTTAAAACCCACACGCGCTGTTTTCACTATAGTAAGAGATAGTGTCGTAAAAATAAAACACAGTGGTGTATGTTTCTGATCACAGCAGGTCTTATTTGTCTTTCCTCACTACGACGGTGGTGATGAATATTTTGACCTAGGCTGGCTAATTATAACATATCCGCTAAAAAGTACGACCAAGTAGCTCAAGATTGACGCTTCTGTCAAATACTAGATATAAAGCTATAATAAATGTTGAGATTTTGCACTTGAAAACTACGTTATGAATGAAACGCACGCCATAGTCGATGACTCAGGAAATATCGAAAAGCTGGGGTTCGTTAGAAGAGCACCAACAGAACTTGAAAAAACGTTTTTGGATTCTCACTCAAATCAAAAGGACTGGTGAGTAGTAACCTTCAAAGAGTACTTGCGCCTGCGAATGGATTGAATATTTTCATTACCGAAGCCTTTGAGCACACACTCAAAACACACGCACACTCACTTTCAGTTTCAATATTGCCACGGTGTCGGGACGTGGCTGAAGGGAGCAGACGAGTTTCAGGAGAAAGGTTTTAGTGGGCCGAATTTGTGGCTACGTAAAATAGAAGTCAGAAAACAGCTAGACATTGACACTGATAGCGGCGAACAGAGCGTTGACCATCAATCATATGACAAGTGGTGAAGAGCCTCTATATTTATACATGTGCCATCGATTATTCCGGCCTTAACAGTGGTCTTCGCTCTAGCTCTGTAGAGTAATGTCGACTGTCCGCGTCTTTCGGGCGATCTTAACAGAACGATCTGCAATCATTGTGAACCTTCTAGAACAATAAGGCGCAGTTTGTGCTGAGAAATCCAGACCAGCCTTGTGTGCAAAAACCGAATGAAACATAAGTGAAAATAAGAAACGCGTCTGGCGTTGCCCACCCTCTGAGAAAGCATCATCTCGATTCTTAAAACTGAAAACTGGGGAAAACAAGAAAAGTTGGAATACCAACAATGAGGCAAAAAAATGTAATTATAAATAAGTACAAACAAGTAAGCCCAATAATAAAGAAACAACGACAAAACACAGTCCTTAAGTTTTCAACGCGCATGAAATGACTTGAGGCACACACCATGAACTACTTTAGGTCACGCAAGCCACCGTCAATAGTGCCTGATGCCGTAGGGGACAACTACGTAGTAGTGTGAGCCGAGACGTCAAACTACCCGGTACAGTCCGAAGTACCATCACAGAAGTTTATCACTCGGGCCACGTCGACGTATCAGAGTCCACTCCCAAACGCAGTCGCCGGGCTGCTTTTCCACGAAGTGTCGAATATTGTAACGGTGGCTGTCAGTCGTCTGTTAATTCATGATGTGGAGGCGGTCAAGCTGTCGGGCTTTTTCGACGCGCAGAAGCTAGACAATCACGTCAAACAACTTTTGATAGCATAGTGTCGAGCGTCATGCGCCGGGTTCTTTTCATAAACTGAGATGTATGGTGACATCAGCGTCGTCTTCTGCATCGCCATGTTGTATGCGAAGGTCCCGTACTAAAGGATGGCGACCCGCGTCTTGTGTTGAACATCGGAGTACATGGCCAACAGGTTGACAATTGTGTTGTTTAGCCGCTCGAGACACCGTTGGTTTATGGGTGGTACGCTACCGTCCGGTGGTGGCTTGTCTGGCTGTAGGCCAAGATCGCCGGAGTTCGCTTAGCAGTGAAGGCTCTACTTGTGTGAGTGATGAGGACCTCTGGTCGTCCATGACGCAGGACGATGTATTCAACAAACAACTTCGCAACATCGGTGGCACTACCTCTAGATATCGGACCCTTGTTTTGGTGTAGCGGGGGAGGTAGTTGGTGACGACAACGATCCATTGATCATGTCAAGTCGACGTAGGAAACAATACTAGTAACTTCATACCGATTGGCTGGAACAGTCGATGTCGTGGGTCGATCAGATGAAGGTAGCCTGCTGGTCTGGTCAGATGTGTCTTTCGTCATTGACAATCTCGGCATGTCCTGACGTAACCAGTCACATAGGCGGTACGGCAGGGCCGGTAGTATTTTTCCTGTATTCTGGCGAGAATACGGGAAACACCGAGGTGTCCAGTCGTCGGATCGCCGGGTGTAAAGTTTTTGTTTAGGAGAACTCTGATTTGCGGGAAGAAAGACATCAGTCCTCTAGATTATCTTTGAAACAGTGACGCTGTTACCCTCGATGAACAGTGTTCTTGAGTTCTGAGTCAGGTCGTTGTTGCTCGGCGAAGTTATCGGTACTCATGTTGCCCAAGAAGCCGTCATCATTTGGGTCGTCTAATGGAGGTGTTTCAAAGAGTGCACGAGGCAGGCAGTTGACATAGGAGTGCTTTCTTCCTCACTGCTAAACAACAGTAACGTGGAATTTCAGAAGTCTCAGGCTCCACCGTGCGAGGCGACCCGAAAGTTCTTTCAAGTTAGCTAGCCAACACAAGGCATGGTGGTCGCTTATTACTTTGAAGGGTCTGCTGTAAAGGTAGGGGTGGAACTTTGATGCAGCCTATAAAAATCCGAGGTCCTCCTTTTCTATTGTAGCATAGTTGGCATCTGCCTTTGAGAGTGACCGGCTGGCATAACTGATGACTGTTTTTAGTCAATCAGTTGTCTGCACAAGAACCGCGCTGAGCCCTGCACTGATTGCGTCGCTGTGTATTTTTGTCTCGGCGGACTAAACGAAATGCGCGAGTAATGGAGGCGTCTGAGGCGTCGTTTTTTGTAATGCTTCCTCCTGTGGAGTTACCCACTTGAACTCCATGTTGGTCCTAGTAACGTTAGTGAACAGTTCGGCAGTGCGGGTGAAGATTTTGACGAACCGCCTGTACTAGGCGCACAGGCCAAAAAATGGGTGAACGGCCTTCTTGTCGGTGGACAGCGAGAAGTCGGCGATGGCGCCTGTTTTCCGCAGATTGAGACGGATTTCAGACTTGTTATTACGAGTCCCAGGAACAAGAGCTCCTCGTACGAGCTCCTCGTAGCTTCGGATAAGCTCCTCGTTGCAACAAGAACAGAGCTCCTCGTAGCTTCAGGATTAGCTTGGAGGTCTTGATAGCTTGACGTACATGTTCAAGGCACCGGAGCTGCTCGTTGAACCTCTAGGAAAACATGAAGACGACGTACAAGCAATCTAGGCAAGTCCGGCACATCAATCCTGCCAGTATCATATCCATGACACGTTTAAAAATCCCAAGTGCTGAGCAAAGACTGTTCAGAATAACATTGAACTCGAAGAGGCTCTCTGGTGTCATAAACGAAGTCTTCTCTCCGCCTCTCTCATCGACTTCGATCTGCCAATAGCCAGTCTTGAGGTCTATCGACGAAAAGTACTTAGCGTTGTGAGGTCAATCCAGGGTGTCGTTCATACATAAAGGGGATACATGTCCTCCTTTCTCACTTTGCTTAGGCGACAATAGTCGACGCAGAAACGTCGAATTCTATCCTTATTCAACAACCCCAAAGCAGACGCGCAGGAACTGGACACCTCGTTCATGTCGTCGCGTAGCATTACGTCAATTTTGTTTCTTACGCAATTTTCCGTTCTTGATTCGATACTTAATAAGGGCTCTGGTGGGCTGGTCGCGCACTTTCTTTTGTTATGACACGATATTTCACGACTAGGGTCTTCGGAATCATTGACGATGACGACGAGAAGCAGTCCTTGAATTGCTGCAGAGACTTTTGATTTGGGCTCACTTGAGCTTCGGAAGGTTCGGGTTGACGTCAAAATTGAATTGGGAACATGGACTCGTCGAGGCAGGTTCGGAAGTGTCGGAGGGAGTGAAAGAATTGATGTCACTAACAAACTCTTCTATGTCGGGGTTCATCGTACCAATTTGGAGGTGCCTGTTTCCTTGGCTGAAGCTTGTTACCATTACCTCCGCTTTGCCATGACTCGGGTGGTGATGCTTCCCGCAATGCAAATATGATGGTCAAAGAACAGGTGCATGTTGCCCTCGATGACGCCTTCAAAGTCTGTAAGTGTTTTGGTTACGCCCTGCCGTGGTGGTCTAGTGGCTAAGGTACTCGGCTGCTGGCCCGCAAGTCGCGGGTTCAAATCCCGGCTGCGGCGGCTGCATTTCCTATGGAGGCGGAAATGTTTTAGGCCCGTGTGCTCAGATTTGGGTGCATGTTAAAGAAACCCAGGTGGTCAAAAGTTTTGGAGATCGCCACTGCTGCGTCTCTCATAATCATATGGTGGTTTTGGGACATTAAACTTCACATATCTATCAAGTGTTTCGGTGTCAACGGAAACGATGACGCTTGAACAAGGCGTAATGGTGGCTTTGGTTTCCAACAGATTCAATGCGTGATTATTTGGTGTTGTGGGGTCAGCAGTGTGTTTTCTGAGGTTAGTGTTATTGCTTCAGACCTCAGGTCTATGACACAGTCGTATTGACGTATGAAGTCATCCCGACTATAAAGATCCAATAACAAAGATCACTGGATAAGTCCGCTGGATAAGCTATTACAAAGCATTTTAAAACTCGCTGGATAAGTCCGGTTATTGATGGTGACTCTTCCTGTGCAGACTCCAATGGGCGTTATTAAATAAACTCCAGCTGTCCGAATTTCTGGGCCTTTCCATGTAGCTTTCACTTCTTTAAACTTTGTCGCATAAGGTCCACTGACGACGAAGCTCCAGTGTCGGAGAGAGCAGCTATGTGGTGGCCGTCAAATACGTCAAAGTCGCTGGTTCGTCGCCGTGCGTTCCAGTTGGGTCGTGGCGTCGGATCATGCTACGTCAGCTTATTTCGCTGCTTCCACGTTGCGTCGTCGAGTCTTCTACGGGCTGTGAAGTTTGGACGCAAGGCCACTTTGGTGTACCGGCGAGTGCTTTCGGCTTCGTTAAGACGTCATCGGCGGTGGCAGCGGAAGATCTGCGGTAGGTCGTTGTTAAGCAACCGCACCTCTATCGCTTGCTGACCTCGGTTTTTCAAATATTAGCCCGGGGAACGACCCCGAATCTGGTCAGTGTACTGGCGGCACTGCGGTGAAATGTGGTGCCTTGGTGACGGTGACGGGCAAGGTCGTCAGGCTGTCCACTGCACTTCTGCGAGGTGGTCGGCGACTTTTCAATGCGAAGCGTTTCTTAGCAAACTTCGGCGACTTCAAGCGTATCTATCTATCTATCTATCTATCTATCTATCTATCTATCTATATATCTATCTATCTATATATCTATCCGCCTACGGCTTCTATCTTTCCTAGCCATTTTGTTAATGGTATCAATACCAAATTCAGTATGGCATAACATGAGTGTATAACCAGCATGTTGACTAGTCATAATATGACTATCATGATATGTATGTCAAGAATGTCATGACTTACATTTCACAGTCTTGCTGTTTAGCGGTGATTTCTCTCATATGACATGTTGCAAAAATAGCATGGTATGACATGACTGCAAGGCGAGCACGAGTGACAGACCCCGACGTGGAAATTTTGGCTTGCATCTCGTGTAAGTCATGACTCATGACTCATGACAACGCGCCACGCTCATGGTACGCTCGAAGTCGTTTCGCTAGCTTCGCATATACCGAATTTGGCGTTACGGGACGTGAATGGAAGACGAAGGTATGTGACTGGTGCAAACATGATAATCATGAGATCCGTGGTATGTAACAACATGACTACATGCCACACTCATGATGCGCCCACGGCCGTCTTGCAAGCTTCGCATACACAACATTTGGTATTCCGGGACGTGAATGGATGACGAAGGTATATGGCTGGTGTAAATATGATAGTTACGAGATACGTGTCATGTTAGAGCACGACTACATGCCACGCTCACGATGCACTCGCGGCCATCTCGCTTGCTTCACATATACCAAATTTGGTATTACGTGAATTGAATGGATGACGAAGGTATGTGACTGGTGCAAACATGATATTCATGTGACGCGTGTAATGTAATAACAAGACTACATGCCACACTCATGATGTGCTCATGGCCGTTTTGCCAGCTTTACATGTACTGAATTTGGTATTACGTGACGCGAACGGATGACACGTCTAAATGACACCTCCATACATGATAACCATGAAATTCGTGTCATGTAACAAGAATACAACATGCTACACTCATGGATGCGCTCGCGGCTGTTTCGCATGCTTCACATATGCAATATTTGGTATTACAAGTGAATGGATGGCGAAGGTATGTGACTGGTGCAGACGTGATAATCATCAGATGAGTGTCGTGTAAGAACAAGACTACGTGCCACCCTCAACTCGGCGAAACACTGTGACGCGACCCGGCGCGCGTGTGCGCTGGCGTTTGTTTCATCACGTCACGTCGGCGCTGCCACGCCAGGCGCCGATCTGCGTGGCATATACTCACAGGCGCACAGCGCGCTGCGTTGCTTTTACGTATGCGCATTTGAGCGCTCCCGGCGTCCTTCCGTCACGAAGCTAAGCAGACGCGGTGCTGTCTAAGTAACGTCGTCGACAAGAAATGACGCATGTAACACTTCGCGCTGGTTGCCGCCGGGCTTCGCTGACAGACGCTGGTCGCGCCTAGCGTCAGATAAAGTGCTCGCGTTTTCCTAGCGTAGCGTCGCTGCGCCCAGCATGCGCGCACGCCCACGTTACGTGCGCTTGCTGCCATTTTGCTAGCTTCACATATACCAAGTAAGTATTGCTTGATGTGAATGGACGATGAAGGTGTGTGACATGTCCAAAAATGATAATCAAAATATTCGAGTAATGTAAAACATACCTACATGGTACGCTCATACCGTGCTCACGACTGTTTCGCTAGCTGCACATATACCAAATTTGGTATCAGGTGATGTCAATAAATGACGAAAGTAAAAGACCCGTCCAAGCGTGATATTGATAATAACAAATTCACGTACGGCATAATTTACCTCCGCCTCGTAATCTTGTGCGGATTTTAAAGTGGCATGTGAACCTTCCTCCTACGTGCTTCGCATATCAGCGATTCCCACTGTATATGGGATCTGCCAATTTTCGACGTCGTTCACACTGCTGTGGACATGGCGCGTTCATATCGAAACCTCGTAGCCTCAGAACCTCAGAACTGGCAGCGGTGGCATGTGTGGCCAGCTTCCACGTAATGGTAGCATAGTGGGAGGTGGTCGGGAGCGCGCCAAACGTCTTCGTCGGCGTCTATCGCTGGCCGGCAGGCGGGTGGTATGGTGATGGTGGAGTCGGCTGTGGTGTGTGGGGACGAAACTGCATTGATGTGGCGCCTTAGCGTGGGTGTGGAGAAGGGGCGAAACGGCTGGTTGCTTCAGCATAGCTCATGGCTTGCAGCTGCGGTTCTTGACGCTGAAAAGAGCCCAGCGGTTGCTGGATCTCCTGGCGTACGACGGTCGCGATGGAGTTCATTTGAGGCTACGCTGATGATATCAATTTTCGCAGCTCCTCTTGCACGATCACTCGGATCCTCTCACGCAAGTCGGTTGTCCCCAGAGTAGGACGTCGGCGTAGATTGTGGCCGAGAAGCTATAGTTTTAATGCAGTGTCCACATCTCAAGCGTCATTTCAATTGTAGATGCTTTCGAAGTGAATTGGTTGACCATCTTCGGTGGGTTCCTGATCAATGCGGCGAAGAGTTCCTGCTTGACACCCTTCATAAGGAAGCTTGCTTTGTTCTCTTCGGTTATGCTGGGGAAGTATGTTTGACGAAGCAGCCGGGTCATCTCTTCGACGAAGGTGTTAACATTTTTGTTGGAGGGTTGCACACGTCTCTCCAAGATAGTAGAGATACGTTGCTTGCAGACGACGCTGGCGACGGTGCTCAGGAACGACGTACCAAAAGAGATTTCAGGTTCATATCATGAATTCCTGGTTCTCGAACTATGTATTCGCGGCGTCTTCTAGGTGAAAGTAGACGTGGCGCAGTTTTTCTTCATGCTCCCAGTTATTGAAGGCGACTACTCGGTAGTACGTTTTTATCCACTTTTCTGGGTCTTCAAGCGATAACCCCAGGAAGTGGGAGGCTTTTTCAGCTGCCGAAAAAGAACCCGTATTGGCTGCGTAATATCCGTCATGGTCTGTGCAGCCGATGTCGTGATTTGTCGTCGCCTGATGTTTTTAGCAAGCAGCCCGTACTCTGGCTCCCATCCTTTTCGCCTGCGGCTGACTCGCTGCTTAGAGTTGGCGCCGACATCCTCTTGGCGGTGTGAGCATGGCTCACGGATGGAGAGGTGAGTTCAATACATGGGCCGTGAAGCGCCTCCACTAGATGTCACAATGTGTGACGTGGCCGAAGGGAGCGGATGGGGAGGTCAGGTTAAAAATTTTATATAACCGGACTTGCGACCACGTAAAAGGAACGCCACATCACAGAAAGACACTGGCACTGATAGTGGTGAACAGAGCGTACCACGTCAGTATTTGTACATGTGCCGTCGAATATTCCAGCCTCATCAGTGATATACGCGCAAGCTCTAGAATAAACTCAAATGTCTGCGTCTTGCGCCCCACCGCGGTGGTCTAGCGGCCGCAACAGCTGCATTTTTGATGGAGACGAGCCTCGCTGCAAGCACGTGTGCTCAGACTTGGGGGCACGTCAAACAACACCAATCCGTCAAAATTCTTGAGTCCCTCACTACAGCGTCTCTCATGATCACACGGTAGTCTTGGGGCGTTAAACCCTACATATAAATCAGCTCGCGTCTTGCATGCGATCTTAACCGCACGATCTACAATAGCGTGAACCTTCTAGAACAGTGAGGCGCAGTTTGCGCTGAGCATTCCAGACGGGCTTTGTGGCGAAAACTGAATGAAACATAAGTGTAAACGCGCGTGACAATATGAGGGGGTGGGTTCGCAATGACGTCCGATAGGAGTACAGCGACACAGAAAGACAAAACTGGTGACGTACGAACCTCAAATTCGTTCTTCGAGCGAGATGCACGTAAATAACGATGAGTGAATCGAAGTTTAGTGAACCTGACAATCGTTTTTGCGACTTAAATGCGTGGAGGCTACAGAGCTCGCGAACTAAGGAACACTCTTGACTCGTCGGGTTAATGTCTATTACAGTAAAGCTGGTTCGCAGATCCTCAGTGAAGAAAACTTTATATGAAAAGCAATATCTTATACGTGTCCTCTGACTGCGGTGTATAGAAGCGTTGACAGTGTATAAAAAAATATGTTTCTTTTGCGAAGTACCGAAACATTCTTTCTTTTTTCATTTCACCTCAATCTATGCACATAGACCTCAAGCGTATGGCATCATTGAAAGTCAGCCACATCCTCGCCAAGAGTACATCGCGCGACCTTCGTAATAGCGACCAAACATTGTTATCACTATCGGCACGCGTGTATATACGACGCAATATCAACAACACAATCACGGTTAGCATTCCGAATTAAGAATTGAGTACGTCGACATTGAAGTTTGTAACCAGTATATTGACTGCGATCGTAATTCTGCAGGTCACGAAATTAAATCCCAGCCGCGGCGGCAGCATATTTGGCTGTGACCAAACACTTGTTTTTATTTTCATGTTGCGCTCGCGCTTGATAAAAAACACATCCTGCGGGAAGCGAATATGGCCATAAACCGCTCAGCAAAGACTGCAGCCATGCACGCCGCCTTAAAGGTATTACCACTGGAGCGCGAAGTTTCTGTTCTCCCAAGGACTCTCTTTTCAAATAGAGGCCAGTTTTCACTCTCGTTGGTGGCTGAGCGTCTGTCATCTGACGTCCCGTTTTTGTGATACAACATCCCAATAGATTATTGGCCAATAGCTGATACACATCAAGACCTTTCTTTGCATCAGATGCGCTTGTTTCCATTGACACTGTGGATAACAGTCGCAATTAAATGAACGAGTTGAAAATGCAAAAAAAAGAACTCGCGAGTTTTCAGAAAGAGAATTCAATCGCTGTAGAAGCCAATTGTCGTGCAGAAGTGAGCGCACCCACGTACATTTAGGCGAGCGCTCATGAAAATTTCTTTCAAAGTTCAATGGAGCTCAAATGTATGGTTGTACTAACATATGTTTTGACAAAACATGCCTGATGGACGTTTTGAACTCTGGGCACCCATGCCTAACGATTCAACTATCATCTGTTAGGTTATCAAGAACACCGCAAAAATTGCGAAAAGTCGCCAAACAGCTTTCATCGGAAGGTACCCACAATACAGCAGAAGTTAGCAGTGATGCACGGGTGGTATTCCTAACTGCACGTTTCATCGCTCTAAAAATTTTGCGCCACACGTGCTCGAGCATGTTGTTGGAATGATGCGCTCCATATTATCAACAGTGATTGCTCTGCATTCAGTGCAGAAGCAAAACCATGGCATTGCTATGACCTCACTGCAGGATACGATACAATATCTACAATCAAGGTGACTTACGAGCGTGATAAAACCTTAGCGCACAAGGGGGAAGTGAAGTTCAAATTGCTCTTCCTGAGTGTTGCAGGTGATCGTTTATTATCGCTGTGACTCTCGGTGCGTTCTTCGCAGCAGTCCACGTCCAGTGAAAAATCCTCCTCGTCACAAGGATTTCTTTCAACATCGCTGCTGAATGCAGTCTGAGGAATTCCCTCCGCCAAACAACTTTGACAACATCCACAACACCACAGCGTCTCCACCTTTATCTGGGTGCGGAAAACATTTCGCCGAATTCGCTCTGGAAGTCGTCAACAAGCAAATCACTTGCAATGTGCCGCCATCTATTGTCAAACGTTAAAATAACAAGTGGAGCAGAGCTAGCCAATCAGAGATTGCAAATAGCGAGCCATTGCGACTTTCAGCTTAAATTATTGTGACATTCACGCACTTCAAAAGCAAAGAATGCTACATGCAAATAAATCAAGGTGAGTTTCTACTGAAAACGTCAGACGTTAACATTTCCCTAACTTATGTGGATATACAGTAAACCTCACGAAGCTGATATCGTACTCTCTAAGCTGTCGTTCCAAGCGCGATTTACTATGTAGTTTCAGAAAAACCTCGCGTATCGAGAGGACAAATCAGATTGTTTGCGTCATGGAGGGTCCCGTTTGCGCACGGATGCAGGAAACAAGCAAAGTGTTTCATTTCACAAAGCCGAACAAGAAAGCGTCTAAGCGTCTGCCTACTTACCATACATGGGAGAACACTCCCGAAGTACGCTTGGCGGCACGACAGTCTATTCGCGTTGCGAATACTATACCTCGACGACAACATGCTCCATGTATCGCAACGCTGCCTACGTAGTATCTGTACTTCTGCGATGCCTTTCAGTTTCCCTGGTGAAACTTTCGTTGCGCATGGGTTTTCTACTTTTGCGACGCAATCACGTTCTAACGCATGAAGTTCGTACTTTCGAGGCATGACTTAGTGCTATCTGTTAATATTTATACGGAACGTAGAGCGAAAGAAGAGGGCTCCGGCTTCTGCAACAAACAGGGGCAGTTAAGTAAAACGGGCGATGTACACAGACCACACAGTCATAGCGCACTGCATCGAAACTATGCAAGAAAGTTGGAACTGCAGTGTAAAATACCCCCAAGTCTGGCAACCGAGGTGTGACCACATTGGTTAGCCTCAATAAGCGGGATATTTTGATAAGATATACTTTCACCGCTAATTAGGCTGAAGCTCTTACTAAGCCTTTAATTTGCGTTAACAAAAAGTTACAAAGCACACCACGCAACTTTTTTTTTCGACAAATGATGTTTAGCAAACTGAGAAGTCACTTTTGATGGTGGTTGCCAGGCTACTGCGCAGTACCTTAATAAGTAACTATAAAGGTGTATGGTATTTTGACTATTGCATGATTGCGTGAATGACGTGCCTCACTGAGAATACCTACATAAGGGGTGAACGTCATGTCATTCTTCTAATTCACAGCAGCAGGCTTTCTTATGTACTACAACATTTATTTAGGGGCCAAGCGGCTAACGACCTGGCCGGTACTCATGCGGCCTCGGCCATCGACCATCCTCTGTACCCAGCAGCGTCTCCATTCTCCTACAGCGTCTCTATTATCATGCGATGGCAGTGTCCCTTAGAGATGCGTGCAAACTGCCGTCGGGTAACGATACACTAATAGCACTGTACGCATTCCATTTCTCGTCTCGTTTCCGAAAGGGCGCCATGCCATTGACATGCGACAGTATGGCGGTTGGATGAAGGTATGCTAGATGGTGTTGGGGTTGGAGCTGCTCTCCAGTGGGCTGCTGCTCGGGCTACGTAGGGCTGCGCCACGTGCCCATTATCTCTCATTCTCCAGGATTATTGCCGTACAAGAGCGCTCGCCGGATCATGGTGGTTGGCGGGCCAGGAACGATGAGGGGCACTGGGTGCGGGAGGCCGCTGCGGCTCGTGCTCGTCGGCAATATCCCGAGGTGTGGACAAACGGGCGCGCGCACTGACAGACGGTCGAACGCACGGACACTTCGCCCCACTCATCAACATTCACTCTGTGGACAAGCTGTATTTTGTAGAGCGACAAAAAGCGCGCTTGCTGATGCGGGCATGCAAAATATTTCGACCTTTCAGTGTACGTATTAATTCTACCAGGTTGCTCATTGTTGATAACACATCAATTCGCTAAAAAAATTGCAGGTGCCTCGTATTGCGGAAACAAAAGGCAGGCAGGCAGGCAGCCAGGCAGGCAGCCAGGCAGGCAGTCAGGCAGGCAGTCAGGCAGGCAGGCAGGCAGGCGGGCAGGCGGGCGGGCAGGCGGGCGGGCGGGCGGGCAGGCAGGCAGGCAGGCAGGCAGGCAGGCAGGCAGGCGGGCAGGCGGGCGGGCAGGCGGGCGGGCGGGCGGGCAGGCAGGCAGGCAGGCAGGCAGGCAGGCAGGCAGGCAGGCATACAAACAGACAAACGGACCGTTTACAGATAAAGCCCCGCTTATTATTCACTCCGTGCATATATGCTGTAATTTGTTCTGGTTATCTTTATTATGGTAACACCCCATTCGCTCAAGCGAATCTTCTGCCTGCTTCCCATTTATCAGTTCGGCGAGACCTTATTGACCAAATAAAACCTTGATTTTCCCGGAACAATTTTCATCATAATTCGCAGTTAGTATTATCGTTTACAGAGTGGAACTTTTTGCCCTCATCTGTCGTGTAACTTACAGAATCATCGTCATTTGAAACTGCCTAAACAGTGTTTTCGGAAGGAAATCCTTCATAGCCTAAAAATGTCTGCATGTCTTGTAAAGGAAAAAAATACAACTTCCACATAAAAATTACATAACGAATTATATGATCATTATTGTTGTGTCTTCATTTGTGTATCTTTTTCAGACTTTCTTGATTTTCCTCTGAATTGTGTTTCAACTTTTACAATTTTACTTATGTAGATCTATTCCTTGCTTAGCGAAGATGATGATATGAGAAACGTTTTACCTCTAATGGTATGACATGTATTTATTTTGCGGATTTGGTGTTGGTTTTTGCCTGTAGATGTCCACACCCTTTTTTGTAACAACCCTAGCTTATGTAACGCCCTTTTTGGGCCATGATGGTTCTCGTAGAAATAATTTTAAAATAAATAAAAATGAAGTTGATACTATTACATAACTATAGGACGAAAAACTAACTGGCATCGCCCTCATACATTATTTGATGGCTGCTAACTATTCATTTAACTAAAACTTGGCAATCGCCCATCACAGCAATATACTTATACAGAACTGGTCAGGTATTTATAGGATCGCATCTTCACGTATGTGCAGGCATATGATAATGCTTATAAGCGTAGGAGAACTCGTATGGACAGATCAGAAGCGACAACATACCCTAAGCACACACAAAACTTCAAGACTTCGACATAGAAGATTTCCTCAATTGCAGCAGCTTGAAGGCTATTTATATCGCTACTTTTGAATCGCGCACCATGTGTTGGTCTGCAGCGAAAAAAATGACATGGTAAATGATGTTTTGTACACATAATCGTGTGCCTTTCTGTTGGCTTCTAAGTGTGCCTTCACGTAGTACGAAAGTTCCACACTAAGATAGTCAATATAAATAAAGCTTGCGTAGCTTTTGCCTAAGAGTGCCACCATTAAGGCGAAATATACAGCGGTAATAACGAAATATCTGGCAACGTAGGTGGCTTAGTAGTATACTTAGTTAAAAACGCTAGAAAGCTTCCCATGTTAGTAACAGCAAATGTTACAAGCTATACTGTCCTCTCTTCTGCGCTTGTCCTCTCTTCCTTTCTGTTCATTCGTGCGCTTGAACTGACACTTATACCATGCATATACAACTTGCCCAACTTTCGATGCTGTTGCAAGCTATACTGTAGCTACTTGCAGGTAAATCTATGCGTGAAGATTGTAAAATAGGCTTGAAACAAATAAACACACGCGTTTACTAACTGATTACTATTTTTTTTCAGCGTAGACACCACTGAGACAAATAACTACGGGGCTTCAAGCAACTACATTCTGCATTTTCTTGCGATATTATACCAGAATGTCACCTCTGACAGTATCAGAATGCATGTGTACACATCGGTGCATAAATGATTTTAATGCAGGGAGATTAGCAAAACAGCTCGAGTAGTCATAAAAAAATGGCAGCATATCCACGGAGTGAATGATGGAGAGTGGGGCGAAGCGTTCGTCCGTCCATTCGTTCGCGCTTCTGTCTGTCCATGCGTCCATCTGTGTGACTGTCCATGCGTTCATCCGCCCATCTGTGCGTGCGTCTGTTCATGCGTCCGTCCCTGCGTTCGTCCATGCATCTGCCCCTGCGTCGTTCATGCGTCCATCCATGCATCTGTCTGTGTGTCCGTTCGTCCATCTATTCAACACTCCAAGTGCCAACATCTCGCATCTTTTAATCATATATTCCCCATATAGAAGCACCCCCATCCAGCAAACATTTCATAGACTAAACTAGAGGTGGAACACGCACACTTTTTTACGGCTTGCGCTTCGGGTCAACTTTTCACCTATAACCACCTCGGGTTCCTAGTATATACTAGTTCACTGTATTCATGGCACTGCGGTCTAACGCTCACTAAACCTTTCTAAAACCAAGGAGGTTACGCCCAGTGAGTATAACGTAGCAACCTTTTCCTGTCAGATAGTGCTCAATATACATGCCAATGGCTGCTAATGGGAAATGAGAGACAGAACAATTCGGCTTTTACTTTATTACGGCTTGTGCTTGGTATCTACTTCCCAACTTTAACCACCTCGAGTTCATGGTATATACTAGTTCATTTTATTGATGGCACTGCGGCTCAACGCTCGCTGAACCTTTCTAAAACTAAAGGTTACACCCAGCGAGTATAACGTAGCAACCCTTTCTTGTCAGATAGTGCTTAATGTACATACCATTGGCTGCTAATGGGGAATGACAGACAAGAGCATTCGGCTTTTAGTTAACGCGCACGCTGCGATTTTTTTTATTGTTCAACCACGCACAGGAGAAATCTCCCACGGGCACCACCTTGGAGGTCAAAATGAAACACTTGTTACACACTACGACTACAACTACGAGGGACAAACAGGTGCCGATATAAGGATCTTCGCCCCTAAAGTATATATGGATAGTGGGAATTGTAAAGAGGCACTGCCTCTGCGAGCGTCTAAATTCAAGCCGCACGAAGTGTGACGTCGGCAGCTTAAATGATAGCAGCGCAGGTGCGCTTAAGTGACGTATGGCACAGCTACGACGTCTGCGACCTAATGCACGTGAAGCGCACGTGATGCCGAGAGGCTATGCAATCTGCCAAAGTTTCACTGACGACATTGCGCAGCTGCCCTGACGGCAGCTTTGGCTATAAGACGCTACTATAGGAGCATGGCTTGAGATATAGCTAGTTGGTAATACATATTGGCAAAAAATAGCACTGGAGTGGAACACGGACAAAGCAGAAAAGAAAGCACGTATTGTTGTACCGTTCTCTGTTTGCTTTCCGTTCCAGCACTGTTCTGTGAAAAAGGCTGCTTTTTAGCCTCAAGCAACATTGCTATACCGTATGTCTTGACATGGTGGTTTTATTGATATTTTAAAGAATTGGGGCATTTCCACCATCCAGTCGTGAACAGTGGAATTGCACGCCTGCGCAATAGGAACTTGTAGGACCGGCGTTACCCTGTAAGAAGTCATGGGGGTCACAGCAGCAAGACTAGGCCACACCAGAGCCCCTGGACCCATTTCAGCTTCTATTGTCAACCATTTGTAAAAAAAATGCTTAGGTGGTGTTTGAGCGCTGCCAGGTATTGATGCTAATCCTCAACCTATCACACGCGGTAAACAACTACAAGAACGGCAGTGTTGTATGTTTTCCATAGCGTGTACGTGCACCATAAATTGCACGAATCCCACTACTTAGTACGTTGGTCCGCTAAATGTTGACAGGAGAACACAAAGACGACGAACACGCATTAAGGTTGCTGTACGGACATGACGGATAATTAATGAAGACAGAAACGAACTATACAAAGCACTGGGGCTGGGCGTTTTAAGTTCTTGTGTTGACTCACGATGCATAATGCTTGAGCGGTAATTGTGTATGTGCCAGTTCTCCGTTAAGGGGGGAGAGTATAGTTAGATTAGAGCATATGCTCTGGCAATGTCCCTCGTTTCTGGCAGTGATTAAGCCAAACCTGCCAAGAGGTGCTCGGCCATCAAAAGCCCCGAAAAGGGGAATCATCTTTGGGCCGTCCATAGAGCCCACGGTGTGGAGGTCATGCTTAGTTTGCCTGTCCCAACGTCGGAGAAGCCCACATCGTGCGAGTCACGTTTCTCAGGTCTACTAATGAAGTTCCTCCATTTATCCATCGGCGAAGCATATACCACGAGCCCGGGTATACGGGTATAAGCCATACGTGACAGGAGACGGCTTCGTAGAAAAGGTTTCTTATAAAAGAATGCCATGCTGCACACGGCAGAGTTTTAACGTTGTCTATATAATGACCAGGCAATCAGCTTCATCATACCATCATGCCTATCTATGAAAATTTCGGTTTAAGGTGGCCAAAATTAGCACACCCACGTAGGCAGCTAGAAGACGCGGGCGAAGATTGGCCACCTGCATCACGCTGATAATTTTCGCGAACGCAACATGGGGGTTTTCCCAAGCACATACAGCTCAGCGTTGAACGTAGCGCCTAATCAACGCACTCGTATGGTGAAGAATCATCGGCATGAAGCCATCGACAAAGCTTCGCGCTATTTCATGGGCAAAGTACAGTTCAATATTGTAATGACGTCCCTCAAACACAGTGCCATGACTTTGGCTTACCTCTCAGGTCAGACTCCTGGAACTAGGCTCTTTCTTGATTCTACGAGTAGGAGCAGGTCTACCACTCTAAAAGTGATCTGTAGGTCATCATGGCACACCATCTTCCTCACGAGAAATTAAGCCTTACAAATGCGTGGTATCGTCCCAAGGTTTTCACATCAGACTCTGTTTCGCGTATCTAATTCTGATATCTATCTTTTTATTTAGGCGTATTTGGTAATAATGTGCTGTATATAGAGGTATCTACACCTATGAAAACTACGGTAATGTCTCGCCTTACACTGGAGCCGTGCTGACAGTTGTCCGAATGATCCTTCGTAAACTTCTGAACTTGGCAATATTTCCTCTAATGATTGCAGAACTACAATCGTTAGCGACGACGCCGGTACCAGTCCTTTCCTGAAAGCTTCCGTAGAGAGAGGCGAGGAAGTTTCGTGTTTATTGCTTGCGAATATATTTAGAGTTATGTTTAAGAAAAAAAAGTTGGGTGCAACAACGAAGAAAGAAACGAAAGTGGGAATTGCCAGTAGGCAAACTGCTGAAGTTTATCCGAGTGTGGCCTCTTAAGGTGAACGCAGGCGCGAAGTCAAAAAAATATGCAGGTTGTTCAAACAACAACAATGGTAGTCAGCGTTGCAACCACATCCTTGCATTTATAAAGTAAACAATATGACCAATGCTTGATTGTCCTTTTATACTATGTTAAATGAAGAGAGGAAAGAGCGGTAAAAAAGAAGGAAAACAGAAACACGAAAAAAACAGACAAAATGCAGGTTGTTGGCGACATTACTAAGACCAACTTTAGAAAGAGAATGTAGCACAGGAAGCCGTATTTAGACAACTGATAGAGCCTCATCCAGAAATGCATAGCGCATTGGCCTAACACGATTAGTTTTTACCCCGTCCTGGACGGGGTGCACGGGCAACTTTTCGGCGCCCCTACTCAACGCTTACAATGTTAAAAAAAGGAAGATACGAAAACTGGCGAACCGAGAGCTGAGTGCTCTCACCAGGTGCTTTTATTTTATTAGCCTGAAAGGTATTTCTGTGGGAGATATGAAACAAATAAAATCACCAAAGCTTCCTGAATAGGTACATGACCAAGGCTTTTATGATGTATCTGTGTTTGAAATGGTGTACGGCGCCGTGTTTTAACAGAACTGCATTCAGATTCTGCTGCAGAGTATACCGCTCTCGGCTGTTTAGAACGAAACTTGAAAGAATAATACCTAGTTTGTCATACAATGTAGTGGACCTCAAAGGAATGTGACGGAATTCTTTATGTCTTCTTTATTGGGAGTGTTCTATCGATAGGAAGCTGGAGCGATGTGAGAACAGGTGCGCTGCTTCTATCGGCTGCCTTCGGCTACATCCGGCTCACTTCTCTTCTTTGTTTAACGGGAGGTTGTTTCACAATTGCAAGTACTGTCAATATCCACATCCTTAAAGGCCAATAAGCAGGTTGACTCGATTTCGAAAGAGTATCACAGAATAAAACTGCTGCAGAAAAACCAAAAACCATCTCAATCATTAAATTTTTTGTTATCCTCATGTGACTTTTTCTTCACACTCTATATGATTATGCTCCAGGATGAAAAAAACAAGGAACTTATTAGGTCACACAAAAGACGGATACTGTAACATTGTAAATAAATCTGACATAAGGCGGGCGCTGTAACCGAATGCATGAATACCAGCTTTCTCAGATTACTGTACTCCTAAATATCCCATATAAAGCAGTAAGCCTACAGCGGGAACGTGGAAGCAAGATATAACAACGAAAAAGCTTTCATCACTTCGTTCTTGATTAGTTCTATATCATTTTCTCGTGATGCATTCGCCCGTAAAAAACATAATTTGCTTTCAGTGGATTAACTAGCAACGTAAGTTGCAAACCGTATGAGGTGTGAGTAGTTGTGACGGAGAAGGGCAGAATAATCAATAAACTAAAGAGCAAAGTTTTTATTGGGTGAAAGCGAGCCCGGAAAAACTAACACTCAATGTATAAGAAGGAATCGCAGTTCAATGGCAACGGCAAGCATGAAGATCCACACCCATAATCTGACCTCCGGTTTAACGATCCTACATGTAAAAAAGGCGGTTATTGTTGAAAACTTCAGGAAAAACTAAAAATCCGTCCTGATGCAGACAATTGATAGACTTGAAAGGGTGATGAGTTTTCCGAGCCGGTCACTACCTAAGGCGGAAAAGTCAACTATTACACAACAAAAAAGCACCTTGCTATCATCTGGGCTACCTCCAAGTATCGCCCTTACTTTTACGGTAGACCTGTCACTGTTGTAAAAGACCACTCTGTAGGCTAGCTTACATAATGAACCTTTATGGTCGCCTCGCACAGTTGCCCACAAGAATAATATATTTTGTCTTTACTTTATTATTTGCTGACTTTACTTCTTCATAGAAGCGTTGTACCAAATGAACATCATGATCGATGAAGGTGCGTAGGCCTGCACCACTTTCATCTTGTACATTTTCTTAAACTATTTATGATACTTTCCACCCTACCACTGATGCTATAGTATTCCTATATGTTGCCATAAGTTTTCTTGAGTAACAGAAACCCCCACCTCTAGCTATTTTCTGTCAACTAATCTACGGTTGAATAGGACGTGTTCATTCTTCAGTACTGTATAATGCTCACGTGTCCTCCTAACTTTGCTGAGCCCTATTAAATATCACTTAACACCCTCTGATTCATCTAACAGCACAGCTAGACTAGGCTAACTAGATAGCGTCCTAGCGTTGAAGGTAGCCAAGTTCAGGTTCTATAGAAAATACTATTATATTTAAAACGTGCTTGAGTAGAAGCTCTCCGAGTGTCTCGCCAGCAAAAGTGAGGCCAGCTTTTGCCCACGAAAGATCTCTGAAAAATGCTCTCTTCTGGGAGTGCCCACTAAGAGATCAAGTGGATTTGATCTGTTAGTGTAACCGCTACGTTAATGATAACTAAATAGATTGTTCTCAACTAAATGACTTGGAGATACGAGTATCGGTGACTTCATCTCCGCTAAAATTTGCTTGGTCTCCATAGAGTTTCACAAAAAAACGCATTAGGACCAGTCAGACAATATAAAGCAAAGGAGTGCATTCCGCTGCAGGTGTAGCAGCATACGGCAACAGAAGTCATGTCGCACTTCTCTTTTGTGCAGGCCGGCTTTATGTACCGCGTAGAACTAATAAACGCATCAAATTTCATTATGTTGAGATATTTCATTATGTTGGAAGTATAATGCGATGGTGCCGAAGTAGCGCTAGTATGGGCACTCATAAAATTCGAGTCTTACCATCTCACCCTCTAAATTCATATATCTGAACAATGTCATTAGCAACGACGCAGTGAAATGAATACCAATGCACTTCCTGCAAAGTCCAAAGTTGACATATTCAAGCATATATACCGGTAGTTTACACTGATAATGTTGCCGACAGATGAAGGGATTACGCTGCAAATGATGCGCATACAGAAGGAACTGGTATTCCGTCCCACTGCTATCCACGGCGGTTTCATTACGGTCTTTGGCTGCCATGCCAAAGGTCGTGCAATGGCCGTAATGTGGCAGTTTTTCTCATGAACGTCAAATGCCGGAGGCCTGTGTGCTTACATTTAGGTGGAAGGTGAAGTATTCCAGGCAATCGAAATTTCCTGAATCCTCCACGATGGCGTCTTTCATAATCCTATTAGGGTTTTTAAAACGCCCAGCAATTTTTTACACTGTCATACATCTAGTCTTTTAAGAAAAAAGTTGGAAGCAACAGTCTCCCACCTGTATTCTATTACCTACAGCATGCGTTCTCAATTCGTTACCACCATACGAGTGGCTGGGAATGAATACGACTTGTTGAAATAAAAAAAAACAAGCACCTTTTTGCTTTTTGAGAGAACAATAAAACATTTCAACAGAGCATTTTTTTACGTAAACAACAACCCGAGTTAGGTCTCCCTAAATTAGTTTATTCACAAACGTTTCCATGCGCATTCACCCATGGATGAGTGAATTAGGACCGTTCAACAAAGCATGATGGTGATATGAACAATAATACGCGCATGTGCCTGATGAAAGGACCTGTGCAACTGTACTTAAAGGCGAAGCTCCTTATGCCGTAGGTAGTGCGTCCACATTGTACGTAGTAGTAGTAGTAGTAGTAGTAGTAGTAGTAGTAGTAGTAGTAGTAGTAGTAGTAGTAGTAGTAGGTAGCCACCCGTCATTTATTCCTTGGATTTATTCATTGGTGATACTTGTATATGACAACATATGATGAGAACATGCGACATGACAGTACTTGGATTGTTCACTATATCGCTAGATGGACGGACAGACGGACGGACAGACGTACGGACGCACGGACGGACGGACGGACAGACAGACAGACAGACAGACGGACGGACGGACGGACGGACGGACGGACGGACGGACGGACGGACGGAGGGACGCATGGATGGACTGACTGACTGACTTGACCGACTGACTGACGAACTGCCGCATGGACGGATGGATGAAGAGACAGACAGAAGAAGAGATGGACAATTGGACGAGCGGACGGATGGATGGATGGATGGATGGATGGGCAGACAGACAGAAGGACGCAAGCACGAAGGACGTGCGGACGGACGCACGCATGGACGTACAAACGGGCTGGCTGATGGCCGCATGGACGGAGTTAGGGACGGATGGTAGGACAGATAGATGGACGCACGGACGGACGCGCAGACAGACAGACATGCAGACAGACAGACAGACATACGGACGGATGGATCAACGAACGGAATGACTGACGGCCGTTTCGCCCCACTCATGGTCATTCACTCAGCGTATATGTTGTGATTTTTTATGGACAATGGGACCCCAGGAACCAGCGCTTATTGAGTCGGTGGCTTGCGCGTGCAGGTTAAAAAAAAAATTAGCGGCTTTACCAGGGGGTTCTAACTCTTTATATATGCTGATATGCGCATTTGCTTATATGCCGCGGCAGAACCAGTTTTACTACTGGCAGCTGCCTGGCATGCTTCTGACAATGAATCACAAACATAACATTTATATTATGATGTCACGGGTGAGGTCATGAAATAGAGGGAGAGAACAAAAATCATGTGGTGGATGTTCGCTACGATAGCTCCACTTTCCGACTTCCCATCAAGACGAAATAGCTCGTACTTTCTTGGACATCAACACGAATGAACTCGTGCTTTCTTTGAGGTCCACTGACCGCATGGGTGATGCGGCCATTTGTAAACTTTTTGTTAAGCTTCTTTATTGTGTTCGAGTGTTTTGAATTCCATCTATCCGTTTTGTTTAGTGCAGGCCCCATGGTTCCTCTTACTTCACGATTCAGAAGAATTTTGCTGCCGTCTTGCACTAGCTCTCGCAGACTTTGTTCTCACTACCTCAAATCTTTGCAACACCCCCATCGTCCACTTTTCGAGGTGGTCATTATCGAAGAGTGAAAGTGCGCTAAAAAATTGGGAAACATGAACACCCGAGTTGTGAGGGAAGTGCCACACAGTCACAGCGTAGTCGGGAAGATTGACATTCATATAGCCCATACAAAATGATCTAACTTTTTTAGCGTGCACAAAAAACAAACAAGACAAGAGAGAGACAGACCAGCACTAATATTGAACTAGCTTATTTTTTAAAGGAATAAAACATATAAGTACATGGAAGCCAGCACAGCGCATGTGCAAATCCTAACACACGCAAACATAAAGACATATGGCTAAATAGAATTTAAAGAAGTGCACTCCCTATCTGATAGATTCACCGAAGGTTGACTAACAGATCTGTTCATACACCTACTTTTATGAAAGGCTTCCGTAGTACACGTGTTAGTTCATCTCTATGTTAGAACATCGGGTGTGTATCGCAAAACACATACACACCAACTCGTTCAGCGATCTGTTTTACTGTTTGGTACATTCTTTTAGTGCGCGTAGACCAGAGCATATTATAGCTCATGCCGATCTTTGGCAGCTTTCAGTAAATCTTACCACAATCAGTTGATGTGAGTCCACACCAGCTCATGCTGTGAAAAATAAACATGCGCACATACCAACTACTCGATCCGCTTGAATCGCGATGATACTACCTCAACAACCGCACACACTGAAGGCTTATGGCGGTGCTGATGGATTGATTTCCACTATATTAAGTGTTGTAGAGCTCGCGTGTGTGACGTAGGACGCAATTTGACTCATACGTATGAGTCATGCCACTCCGCAGACAATATCTTCTTTAAAAACACAAGCGAATTCCCCATAGAGTGCTGCATGTGCTGATAGAAGGGTTGCTGCGAGCTCCGTCTTCTGCCACCATGTACTAGCGATACCTGTCCTCACACAGCACATCCTAGGACTCACTATGAGGAGAAGCATCACTTGGAAGCCTGTGGGTAAAAGTTACCTGTATTTGACCCTTGTGGTTGCTCTACTGTCTTGGAGGAGCCTTTTGCGAGAGTTTTGTAGACTCTCGCAAAAGTTTTGTTGTTGCACGAGTTCTGAAACCAGCCCGAGTGCAAAACACGTGCCGACAAAAGGAAACTTTTCTTGAGTGGTGGAGCACGTGTTTGTGGACATTATCTTGGTACGAAGTTGCGACCTCACGTTAGTGAAGTAGCAGCTGCGTTTCGAACACTGCTGAACTAAACACTGCGTACCAAACACTGCAGCTCCCTCCTTATAGAAGATTTCGATAGGAACCTGTTTTTGACAATTTCCCCGTCACTCACCCAAATTAAATATAGTCAGCCTGCTACGTACATAAAGCATTCAACTTGGGTGATTCCCTTTTTTTTATTTTGAGAGCGTTGCCTCACACACAAAACACAAGTGAAATCTGATTTGAAGTTCGTCTAGTGCCTTGAACATATTCAGCGCGGGCAAATTTTCTTCGTGGGAGCAGTTATGACTGAAGGTCAGATTATAGGCATGTGTCTAATTGTATCTTGCGTTCCTATTCTAAAACTTCGATATATGAACATGAATTACAGGTCAAGAAGTACTTTTATAATGTTCTTTGTGCCTCTAAATGGCCATTTTTTACTCTTGTGCCTAAATTTTTATAGGTGCCTATAAATTCCTATTTTAACAATTGGTGCGTATAAAAATGCCTTTTAGCCTCAAATATTGCTTTCCGGTACAGTAGGCAAGTGGTATTCCTACTAACAGGACAAAATTCAGATTTCGGGGCACTAAGGGGTGCAACGTATGCGTCATCTCATGAGTCATTTTCAGCACTGTCAGACTACAAAGCCTCTTACCAAAAAAGAAGGCCTAGTAGTTTCTACACCTGTACTACTTAGTGTCACGTCATCGGCTCGGCATCTCTCCGGTGTCTGCTTCCATGCGTAGGGAACAAAACGCACTTCTGTGCAGGTGGAGTACGATGAAGAATGAGCTCGAAACCGCGGAATGTCATGAGGCAAATGTAGAGTGTAGATAAAAAAGATGTCCACGTGTTTTTTTTTTGTTTCATTTGTCATTTACTTCTTAAACAGTGCTTCAATAGGTCCTGAGAAAGTTTACAGCGCTCATCAAATACATTGTACAACTAGAAACGGCGAAAGCTGGCAACACGGTTCACGCGAGCGCAGTAGTTGTCCGTCGCCGCCCGTAACCACTATTGCACTAAATAATAAAAACTAACTCAGTAACTAGAAAACACTAAGGACACAATGAGATTTGGCTCAGCCGCGGTGATCTAGTGGCTAAGATACTCGGCTGCTCATCCGCAGGTCGCGCGATCGTATCCCGGTTGAGGCGGCTGCATTCTCAGTGGAGGCGAAAATGCCGTAGACCCGTGTGCTCAGATCTGGGTGCACGGTAAGGAACCCCAGGTGGTAGAAATTTCCGGAGCCCTCCACTACGGCGTCTCTTATAGTATGGTGGTTTTGGAACGTTGAACGCTGCATATCAATCAATCTATCTATCACAATGAACTTTGAACGAAGATCTCCTGCGTGCCTCCTAGCAACCTGCCACTGAGCCACTTCAGGGCTTGGAACTCCTTTGCAAACTGGCTTTAGGCAGACTTCATGTCGGGAAATAAATCGCCTTAATATTATTAATAAAGCATTGTAGCACACCAAGCGAACAAATAGGTGTTACACAGTGCAAATTGCGCCATGAAGGAGTCGTTGAATGCTCCAACCTTTTACAAAAGCTTGATCTTATACACCTAATAACTTGGTGCATACCCAGTGTGGGTTATTGTGGGCACAAAAGTGTTTGGCATAGTTTTTCTTCATAGCCAGCCACAGCACAAAAAAAAAGTGCACAGTTTGTTGTATGTGTGCAGTGGGTACCATACTTCTACCATAAGAATGACGAAGATGGCATTAGGAATGCCTCCCTAGAACACATTGATTTATTGCGATAGCATGTATATGGACAGTCTCGGATGGTTTTTACCGTCGCCAAAGCTGCCGTCCTGGATCGTGTATGTATGCGTATATATATATAGTAAAACTCTAGAAAGCCCCGCCGCGGTGGTCTAGTGGCTAAGGTACTCGGCTGCTGACCCGCAGGGCGCGGGTTCGAATCCCGGCTGCGGCGGCTGCATTTCCGATGGAGGCGGAAATGTTGTAGGCCCGTGTACTCAGATTTGGGTGCACGTTAAAGAACCCCAGGTGGTCTAAATTTGCGGAGCCCTCCACTACGGCGTCTCTCATAATCATATAGTGGTTTTGGGACGTTAAACCCCACATATCAATCAAAACTCTAGAAAGAAATATTGGCCTCGTATCTGCATGTTCTACCGCAAATTTTCTTGAAAGACGATAGTGTTGCCTCTGGAGAGGAGGAGTAGAACACAAAGGGATAAGGAGTAGAACGCAAAGCGACGGGCAGGCGCCACCATTATGTCGTCTTAGCAAAGCGTTGTAAACCCTTGCCTTTTTGAGCATCGCGCTGCACTGTCAGCGCAGTGTGATAAACTCTACCACCCTTACAATTACTTGTGTGTGCCTTTTCTGGTAGAAGGCATACATACAAAACATTGACGTGTTGTTATGGTGCCTTTGATATGTGAAATAATTGCTTTTTGTGTGCTACCATTAAAGAAATCGTTAGACCAAAATTTTTGCGTCGAAGGTCCCCAAAAAGTACTATCGCCTTTAAAAAGCCGCCCACGCTCGCACGCAGCTCGTCTCGATGCGCCAACGCGCGCTTATCTCCCACGCGTACTTTTCCCCACGCAAGGGAATGGGAGAGGGGGGTCAGGTACTTGTGCGCTCACGCTTATCCTTTGGTGGGGAGCATTGTGTGCCTTGGCCTTGCACTGAAATATTGTGTTAGTTGCCCGGGCTACAAAGGTCAACTTCGCTCGCTGCGCGAGCCCAGTTTGTGAAAAGAGCGCGCGTTTCAAACACAGCGAAACAACAACTGCGTCACTCATTAGTTCGCACTCATCTCTGTCTGTACCTGTGATTACGTTTCGTGCATCGTTTTTGTTTAAAGAGCACGTTAGACGTCGAGTTGTAAACGTTGTTGGTTAGCTGTCGTCTTGTGTGTGTTGTTTTCGTGCGTCACTTGTGCGTGAGCACCGCGCTGCACGTTCAATCTGATGGCTGTTCAGTTATTGCTATCACATTCATTGCTTCACCCTTGCGACCAAATTGTAACTTTTTTCTGTTGTGGGTATTTGGCAAGAGTTCTTGCAACAGCTTTTTAAAAAGTGTTAAATAAGCGGCTGTGAAAGGCCACTTTTCCACCAGTCGCTGTGACAGTGCTGCGCGTTCTGCGCAGACTTCACGTTTCTCTTTTCTTTTTTTTTTTGAAAAGGTTCATAAGAAGCCGCGATAGCATAATGGAGGACGAGAACATGAAACCTTTGCTGCTCACTCGATGTAGGCTTCGCAAGCCCAATTTCTTGCCTGCTCTTTTCGGTAATGGAACAACACGCAGCCTCAAGATCACATGATGCAGATGCATTCTACACCTCATGAGCACGCAAGGTTACATTCGCATGACATGCCCATGGCAGGCCGTGCACGCAAGCGGTGTTCTATCGTTTCCACATTGTCTGTATATGTATTGCCTGTTTCTATGGGATGGATCACTCTATGCTCCCACGTTTGAACAGACTGGCATCGATCATGTATCCTTTCCACATACACAGCTTACCTCGATACACAAGGAATGATGCAATAAACAGATGCCAAGCGTTGTGAGTGCTGACACCGGCACGATGTGAGAACGGCACGTACACAAACACAAACGAAATGAAGGCAGCTTAGTCTCGCATCTTCCTCAATACAAAATTAAAGAATATATAAAGCACAGATATTTCGTTTGGATGTTTCAATATTTCAGTAAACCTACACACATTTTTTAGCCGACAGATTGCACAAATTCAACACGTCGCCTCGAATAATTCTCGCAGTGTCACGTACTGCTTTGACGAACACAGGACCATTCCTCGTTGTACACGTCATCTCCACCATGTTGAGGCACGCTCCGTGAGATTAAAGTAGAGCGGCGTTCAGTTTAACCTTTTACTTCTTCACGGAGCACGTAATACTGCAAATCTTGGCAGATGAGGTTGTGAGCGCCCAGTACACGCATTCTTTTTGCCTGCCCTAATTTATCGAACATGGTGAGGGGCCCTTTGAGGTGTTCACAGACAGAAGAGAATTTCTCCCTGTGCGGTTCGACCAAGTTAATACGGGGCAAAAAGATCATTTAGGTCTATAAGCACTCTAGCTGTTTGCTCCTGTGTTGTTATTCTGAGCCACGCCGAGAAGAAAGAGACCCCGGAGCGTGTTTGTTTGATGGTGGACACTTAACTCAATATGATGAATAAGAAATGGAGAGACGATATTCTTTAAACTCTGAGGAAAAATAAACGGATGGCTATGCTAAACTATTGGCACCTTTGTATTACCATAGCCTAAAATATGTCTGTTTGCGTTTCTCTCACACACGCAGATGTCATGCCTATTTTGTCGGAAAGTGGAATTTTGTCAAAATATATTGCGTTCATCCTTATGATTTTAGTGGTCGCAAACAGTGCCTTGTCTGCATATTTTCGGAGAATAGAATGCATTTTTAGTGCCTGTCAATCTGATGTCTAGGTATGACACTGTCTTTTGCTGTTTTTCAGCCCACGCCCCTTGCATTATACACCTACTGAACCACTACAGTAACCCATTTAACCACCCACAAGGCGTCAACATGGCATAAAAAATGAGGAGTAACGCAAGAAATCACCAAACATTTTTTTTTAAATTGAGGTTCTGGTGAATCACTTAGGCATTCTATCGCAATTGGAATTCTATCCTTCAGTATACCACTTAAAAATTGTATTTTTGCGACGTCGTGGTATCTGCTACGTGGGCCATTACTAATGCTATCAGTTTTTGAGAACGTATTAGAAGACCAGTAATGTGGTGCTCGCTTTCACCTGCTAATTTTATTCGACAAACAAGAGGGGAAATAAGTGCTACGAAGATACTCGCAGCCAGCGACCCAATACGTATTTGAATGGATCTTACGACGCACATGTGAACCGCTGTGAATAAACAAATTCCAATGCAATGAAGATAGCTGCCGCTATGAGAACATACGTATGTGGATCAATCTTACGACGTACACGTGAACGTCTGTGAAAAAACAAATCCGAGAAAAAATTAGGGGACCCTTAAGCTCACCTATGATTTCAACGCGATAGCGACATCCTGTTCGTTGTGCGTACTTCGAACACTCACTGCATGAAACCTGTTCGAATTTGCTATGCATCCACTACGTGGCTTTGGAGAATTAGGCGCCGTAGCGTGCGTGCCTTTTGTAGTTTGGTATTCGCATTGAAACAGGGAGCCATTATGCTAATATATTCTGATGCCTTCTGGCAAAAGACGCTTGACTATGCTATAATACTGCTATATTTCTTATTGCAATGTGAAACATATAAGCAGGAGGCGTGTGTTTGTGAAGCACGAAAGCTACTTTCAATGCATTTTTAAGCAGAGGAAGTTCTTTTCACTGTTTTCAGAAGAAGAGGCGTGACCATGAAAAAGACGAAGGCGTCGTTCTGAACGATCGTGTTTTAGTCCTTTTTGGTTGGACTTCCAGGCTACACCCCAATATTTATAGCAGAATTACTTCCTACTGTACTGGCACAACGAAAACTTCCTTTGGGCGAATCTGCAGCAGTCGTAATTACAGATTCTTTTTCAGTATGTGCTGCTCTGTCTTCGGGAGCCAACTCAATACTTATGCATATGTTTCGACATCTCATACCGACAAACTTGCAAAACCTTCAGCTGTGATGGGTACCAGGCCATCGTGGCCTATATCTCAACTATATGGCGGACGCACTAGCATCTTTTAGCGGTCCCCTTATCCCAATTTTGCCTGATACGGCTTACACGACAGCAATAAGGGTTAGAAACCTGTGTTTGCATGAATTCAAATCCTACTCATTGGATCAATTTCGAGATTTCGCACACCTAAGATGCTGCTGGAATACACAATGGTGCGCAACACGACAATTGGAAGTTTCTTATACCAGATTGCGTTGTAGAATTCCACAACTAATTTAATTTTTACATGAAGTTCACCTGAAAGCGTCACCTTTATGTCAGGTTTGCGAAGAAATGTAAATAATAGATCATTTTTTATTCTGTCGCGGATATTCTTTTTAGCGGAAGAGATACCCGGTAGCTCCACTTGAAAAATTAGGATAAGAGTTAAATGAGGCAGTAATTTTATCGTTTGGCAGCATTAAATCAAGTTATAGCCACAGGGACATATGCTCTGTGGTATTTGACTACATAATTGAAAAGAAAGCGATTACCATGTTAAAGTGCCTATATATATATATATATATATATATATATATATATATATATATATATATATATATATATATATATATATATATATATATATATATATATATATATATATATTATTCGTTTTAGACCCACCATTACCTCTGTCTCAAATCATATCTCATAGCCTGCATCGATCCCTGCTCAGATATACTCCTTTTTAGATTTCTGGCATTTATTTCTCTTCATCTATTTTTCGTCGAAAATTACTTAGTGTTTGTAAAACCATAAGCCTTTTACACAAAGATCCTGCCGCCCAGCTCATGGCAGATACCCCTATGTGGGTGTGCGCCAGAATAACACGGATCATAATCATCTTCATCATCTTCTTGTTCTTCGCTTCGAAGGATTTATCGGCAATGGGCGGAGGGGCCAGTCTGACCACACTTGAAACATTTTACTACCGTATGGTTCGTAAAGTTAGTACGACAGTTGTTCGCACGATGACCCACTCGGTTACACAGAAAACATCGCGGAACACTCTCCGGTGCACGCTTCTTTTGTTCTGGGGCCGTTTTCTTCGAATCTTCGGGACACTCCTTGTTTTGACTTTTGCCAAATTTGTGCCACCTTGCGCTTCCAAGAATTGATCAGCTAATTCAAGCATGTCTTCTAGTGACTTAGCTCTCCTCTCTTTCAAGTACAGCGAGAGGCTTGGGTGGCAACTAGTAAGAAATTGTTCTCTAATTAGGAGCTCTCTAAGCTCATCGTACTCCTGCGCTGTCCCTGAAAGTTCAATCCATCTGTCCAAATAATGGCAAAGTCGGGCGGCATACTGCGTAGCCGTCTCACCATCAGCTGGTTTTCCTGTCCGAAATCTGTCCCGGAATCCTTCCACAGTAAATCTAAATCGCTTCAGCAAAGCAGCTTTCACCTTTGCATAGTTGGCTGCATCGGTCGGCGTCAGCCTGCCGTATACACTGAGCGCTTCACCACTCAAGTAAGTACTCAAAGCAGTTGGCCATTGATGTTTTGGCCAATTCTGGCTCCTTGCAATCGTCTCAAATCTGTGAAGGTACTCGTCAAGGTCGTCCTTCATTTCATCAAACGCTACGAGCAGCTTGCTTGCGTTTAAGCGGAAGCCGTGGTCCTCCCGTTCGCTGCTTTCAACTCTAGCTTGGACCGGAGTTTCACTTCGCTGCTGCAAACGGAGCCGCTCGAGTTCTATCTCGTGCTGTCGCTGCCGTTCCCTTTCCTCTCTTTCTTCTTTCGCCCTCTCAGCTGCCAGTCTTTCTCTGTCCAGCTCCAACTTCAATTGCTGCTCTCTTTCTTCTCTCAACTGTCGCTTCTTTGCCTCTCTTTCTTCTTTCACCATTTCAGCGGCCAGCCTTTCTCTCTCCAACTCAGCTGCTTTTTCTTCCTTGGCCCTTTCAGCTGCCAACCTCTCTCGTTTCAACTCAGCTGCTTTTTTTTCCTTGGCTGTCTCAGCTGCCAACCTCTCTCTCTCCACCGCATCTTTCTCCTTCTGGCTTACCAACTTCCGTAGTTCGGCGCCAGAACGACCCATCTTCTCACCAAGAGCTACTAACTTTTCGAGATCTGTGGTGTCTCGCAGATAAAGTCTGGCCTTGTACAAAAAGTATCTGCCTAAGCCAGCCTATCGGAACACTCTCCTGCACTTGTTAACAATAAACTGAGCAACACACCAAATCGTTCCGATAGCACTATCAACAACTCGAGGCTCTTTCTCACCATTTTGGACACACTGTGCACCAAAAGGTCCTTGTCGCGGATGCCAGAATAATTGTCACAGCTCCCGTCAATTCGGGAGGCGATCGCCGAGCTAACTCCAAGGGCCGAGGTATCGGCCCTCCGAACCGCACCACGAAAGCGTGGACAATTTAGAAGTGGTCCTATTTGGCGCGCCAGCGGACGCCGGCTGTGGCCCAAAGAACAAGTCAGAGCCGAGAGTTGATAAACAAAACAAAATTATATTCTCAATTACGGCAGAGCAAAGCGATACACAAGTATGCACACTCGACAATAGTCATAATATGTCAACAATCAAACAACGTACTACACATTACAATCAGCCACACACGAAACAACGGACACAGACAACAATACGCACTACAATGCAGTCGCATGCATCGAACCAACACACCTAAAGACTAAAGAGTTAGAAAACTTATTCAGCCCACAGTTCTTGGAACAAATGTCTGAATGATACTCTTCTGAGAATCACTCACTCAAAGTACAGCATTTTTGTCGTTCCGCTGCCCCCGAAATTTCTCTTCCAGGAAACCTCGCATCTTCAATTGGCCACTCTCCAAGCTTCAACCTTCTTCGCCGGAAACGCGTCGGCTTCCCACACGCAGCTGTTGCCACGCGTCTTCGCTCGCTAGCGGTAGACACACACTTTTGCCTGTAGCTCGAGTCTTCACCCCTCATGTGAAAATCCTCTTCTCTCCTCCTTTGTCACGGAAGACAAAAGGCTTCGCCCACAAGGCCAACGCCCTACGCACTCTGGCGCAAACTTTCTTCTTCTCCTGTTTTGTCACTAAGGACAAAACCTTCACCGACAGACGCGGCGGGATACCCAACGCACTCTGGCGCTAACTTTCTTCTTCTGCTGATCTCCTATCTCCGCTGCTCGGTTAAATACCTTCCGCGCGCGATTCCAGAAAATTCGCATCGTTTCGTCGGCGCGATGCGCAGCGAAGGCTGGGGCAGAGCGCGAGACGGTTCGACGGCCGTCCGCGACGGATGACGCAACCCTGCATCACCACGCCCCTTTCCAACTAGAACGTTCCAGGGCTTGCTCGGGCGCCGATGAGAGGAGGTTCGTCGGCGAACCCACGCTTCCGAGAGGAGAGGGACGTGCGCCCGGGGAGTCTTTGGATGCTTGTTTTCTTTATTTATCGTTGACTTCTCAGTGCTTCGTCGCGAAAATTTGGTGGCGCGCCCTTTTTGAGCGCTGTTTTGTGACATCAATCTACTTGCGTTTAATGAGATTCCGAAACGACTCGAATTATTTGTTAGAGTGCGTAATTTTATTGACGTCGACAAATGCATGGTACTTCTGGGAGATTTCAGCTGTGTATGTGAAGCCATTGATTGAAATAATCCTCGTGGAAAGAGAGACAGGAGTGGCGAGCTTTTATCCGGCATTGTAGATAATGCAGGACTAATTGACATGGTGGTCTAGAATCGGGCAACAGCATATACAAGAGTTCAGGGCAGTTCTCATGCTCGCCTTGACTGGATATACATGTCCTCGTTGCTCCTCTCTCGTAAAATTTCCTGCAGCACCAAAGCTGCATCACTCTCGTACCATTGTATTGTTACTGCGAAAATTGTTGAAAATCGTTACAAATGATTCCATCCCCAGTAGGGCCTCTGGAAAATGAAAGCGAAGCTCCTCTGTAATCAGGAATTCATTATTGGGTCTAGATGGCACTGAGGCAATCCTTTTGATTGGTTTGCATATCTTCACTGCTTGGGAGCTTTTCAAACAAGAATTTTGTGCTATAGCTTTAGAAATTGGGGCTGTTAGGTCTTTCTATAGAATGAATGATAAAAAGATACTTCTTAAAAGCCTTTGCAATCTCTATAAGATGGAATGCGAAATGCCGGGAAAGTACATCAAATACTTTGAGAACACTAGGTGCCAACTACGGAGTTATGATGCTGCTTGATACCAAGGGGCATGCGTTAGATCTCAGAATCAGTGCACCTTCAATTCTGAGCAACCAACGCGCCAAGTTTTACTTTAGCAACGCCATGCGATATCTATAGTTATTTCAGGCTTGTACTTTAATAGTGGCCTCATAAAAACTATAAAGACATTACTTTGGCGATCGAAAAGTACTATAAAAAGTATTTAGCTCTCCCTCTGATGATCCTTACGTTCACCTCAGGACTAGTCTTGTTTCTCTTGTGAACCCCTTCGAGGACAACGATTGTGCAGTCAATAATGCACCCATTGTTATACAGGAAATCTAGCAGGCAGTCCACAACTTTCTTTATTGACAACACCTGGTCCTGATGGTATACCAGGCGAATTTCACAAAGCTTTCAAGAAAACACTTGCTCCTATATCGCTGAATATTCTTCAAATAGGTTAAGACATCGATACACTCCCACAATCCTTTTGCAAAAGTCACAATGTGTTATTACCGAAAACAACTGACAAAAAATCGCTTCGTTGAGGGCTACATACAAATATTGCTGTCAAACGTGGACTACAAAATTTTCGCAAAATTATTATCAAACAGGTTAAAATTTGCTATGCCGATCCTCGTTGGGTCTCATCAGACATATGGAATCAGGGGTCGATCCATACAGTACAATATACATGTCGCTCGTATGGTGCTTCAATACTGTCATGGTTTTCAAAAAGATATCTCAGTGCTACAGGTAGACCTTGCGAAAGCTTTTGATCGTGTTTGTCATTCCTTCCTTTTTTCTGTTCTCGAACAAGCCAATGTTGGCAAAGTTGTTCTTAAAGGCGTTAAACTATGTTTTAATGAAGGCTCAAGTCGTCTGATAGTCAATGGTCAACTCTCCAAACCTGTTTCTAATTGCTCTTCTGGAAAACATGGATGCCCGATGTCACCTCTTTTATATGCACTTTGTCTAGAACCACTGTGCGTAAGCATAATACCATCGAGTTGCATTCGTGGCTTCAGTATATTAGGCAGTGAAGATAAAGTATTTTACGCCGACGATGTCGCATTCTTTTGCACAGATAAGTCAAATGTAGAAAATATGGTATATACTATTGAAAAGTTTGGCGTAGTATCAGGAGCTCGTTTAAATGTCCCTAAGAGTTTAGGTCCGTAGTTTGGCTTCTAGGGAGGCACACCGAACCACTTTGCAGAGATTAAATGGACAAGAACTCCTCCAACATACCTCGGTGTACCATTGCATGCATATAGATTCAATGCGCATTGCTAGAAAGAATGCGTCCCTAAGCTTGAACGACAGGCCCAGACATTTTGTTCCCTATCGACTCTCAATCTTTGGGAGAACTGAAGTTTGCAATACTTTCTTAGCAACAAAGCTGTACTATGTATTGCAACCTATTAATTGCGCAAGATTTGATATACAACGCTTTCATCGGAGTTTCACTACTTTCATAAGGTCTCTGTTTTTTGAACCCATTTGTCGTGATAATTTATCCAAGCCAGTTAGTGAGGGTGGGTTAGCATTACGTCACGTTTATCTGCGAGAAATTGTGTCCCGATTCTTCTTTTTTTCGAGACAATCACCATACTGAAATTCGTTCCTTCTTGCAGGTTGCACTTGTTGATCGCTTTCCAGATTTAATTGTTTCATCAAACTTCTCTGATAGCCCATGCTTATGTGAATTCATGCAGGAAGTTTACCTCGCAGTTCAGTTCCTTAAAGCACGCTTTTCTTCTAAATACCTGTACACAGTATCGTGCAAGGTGCTGTATAAGGATCTACTGAATACACCCTTCTCAACTACGTTGTACCGCCCGCTCTACTCCAATCTTCTAGGCCACGATGTGTTGAAGCGAGTACGCAAAAAGTACATTCCACAAAATTCAAAAACAATCTTCTATAAATTCCACTGTGAAACATCGGCCGTAAACACATAGTTAAAAAGAAAGGGTATTTTTATTTCGTTTGTTAACTGCTGTCTGTGTGATGTGGCGGAAATTATTGAACATTGCTTTGTTAGCTGAAAAGATGCCATACTGTTTTGGGATGTCCTTCAGCGAGCACTAAAAACGTTTCGTCATTAATTATCACACAATACGTTATCATTTACCAGCAGCGCTTGATGAAGTGCCATATGATATGTTTATCTTCATGGATATTCACAGCTTGTGGAAGACTTGAAGGCGAGACCGCAATGCAGAGCCCACCACCTCTTCAAGCACACACTTCACTCAAATGGCTATCCACCTCAAAAACACTTACGATGAGCTAGACTTCAGACCGGACTGGTACTCCACTTTAAAGAGCTGTTTGACCTCACCACATTCTTGTTTGCATAACACGATGAAAAGAACTCTCGATGTGAAGAACTGACGCTGTGTTAGCCATCGAGTGTTTATTAGTAATGCTTGGGCGCTTACTGTCGCCATTTGATCGTACTTTTGTTTGCTTGATATTGTCTTTATTATGCCAATACTTCATTAATTACTTGAAAAAAAAGGTGTGGCCATGTGGTAGAACATCCTCTTGCAACGCAAGCGACCCTGGTTTGATCCCCACTCAAACTCTAACAACCTTAGTTTCGTCCTCACTCTGCCATCAGGATTCTTTATCATTTACTTAATTTATTTTCATCGTTTTATTTTCGGTCATGCACAAGATGATTTTTCACTCACACCCAACGACATAGACGCTGGAATTTCTGCGAAACGACCTCTTTAACACAATCGCGTTAAAGCACACAAGGACTGTTGTCAATATAATACGATATTCTGTCGTCTAAATAAAACACACAGGTGTATGTTCCTGATCACAGCGGGTCTTGTTTGTGCTCCTTACTACGATGGCGGTGACGAATTAATGGCGTATGCTAAGTATAAGATATCCGCTAAATAGTACGATCAAGCAGCCAGAGATTGAGTCTTTGCAATGCTTCTGTCAAATATTAGATGTAAAACTATAATAAATGTTGAGATTTTACATTTGAAAAGTACGATATGAATGTAACGCACGCCATAGTCGACGACTCAGGTAATATTAAAAAGCTGAAGTTGGTTATAAGAGCACCGATATTACTTGAAAACATGATTTTTGGATTCTCGCTCTATTCAAAAGGACTGGTGAGCAGTAACCTTACACGAGTATTGTAGCGGCTATATTTTGGTGAGCAGAAACCTTACACAAGTATTGTAGCGCCTAAAATATTTTCATTAACCTAGCCTTTAAGCACACACACAAACAAACGCACACACACGCACTTTTGGTTTCTATATTTCCAGGTGTTCGGGACGTGGCCGAAGGGAGCAGATGAGTTTCAGGAGAAACTTTTTATTGGGCCGAATGTGTGGCTACGTAAAATAGAAGTTAGATTGCAACAAAACATTGGCACTGATAGCGAGGAACAGAGCGTCGGCCATCGATCATCTGACAACCGGTGAAACGCGTCGATATTTATACATGTGCCTTCGCTTATTGCAGCCCTAACAATGGTCTTCGCGCTAGCTTTGTAGAATATTATTGTGTGTCCGCGTCTTTCGCGCGATCTTAACAGAACAATCTACAATCATTGTAAACCTTCTAAAACAATGAGGCGCAGTTAGCGCTGAGAATTCCAGACCGGCCTTGTGCGTTAAAACCGAATGAAACATAGGTGTAAATAAGAAACGCGCGTGGTGTTGCCCCCCCCCCCCCTCTGAGAGAGCATCATCTCGAAGCTTAAAACTGAAAACTGGGGGAAATACAATTAAAATTAAGATAACAACAATAAAGCAACAGAAAATGCAATATTACTTAGTACAAACAAGTAAGCACAATCATAGAGAAACAACTGTAAAGAACATAATCCTTATGTTCGCCAACGCGCATGAAATAGCTTGAGGCGCACGCCATGAACTACTTAAGGTCACGCAAGCCACCGTTGATAGTTCATGATGCCGTAGGGGACAACTATGTGGTCGTGTGAGCCGAGACGTCAAACTACCCGGTACAGTCCGAAGTACCGTCGCAGAAGTTTTTCCCTCGGGCCACGTCGACGTATCAGTGTCCACTCGCAAACGCAGTCGCCAGGCTGCTTTTGCACGAAGTGTCGAAGATTGTAACGGTGGCTGTCAGTCGTCTGTTTATTCATAATGCGAAGGCGGGGAAGCTGTCGGGATTTTTCGACGCGCTGAAGCTAGACAATCACGTCGAGGTTTTCTTCGTCAACAACATTTGATAGCATGGTTTCGAGCGTCATGCGCCGGGTTCCTTTCATAAACTGACATGTATTGCGACATCTTCGTCGTCTTCTGCATCGCCGTGTTGTATGCGAAGGTCTCTTACGGAAGGTTGGCGTCCCACGTCTTGTGTTGAACATCTGAATACATGGCCAACATGTCGGCAATCGTCTTGTTTAGCCGCTCAAAGACGCCGTTGGTATATGGGTGGTAAGCTGCCGTCCGGTGGTGGCTTGTTTGGCTGTAGGCCAAGATCGCCTGAGTTAACTCAGCAGTGAAGGCTCTTCCTCTGTCAGTGATGAGGACCTCTGGTTGTCCAAGACGCAGGACGATGTCTTTAACGAACAACTTCGCCACATTGGTGGCCCTGCCCCTAAATATCAGACCCTTGTTTTGACATGGTGGGGGAGGTAGTTGATGACGACAACGATCCGTTGATTCCGTCAAGTCGACGTAGGAAACAGTACTCGTAAGTTCATACCGATTTGCTTGAACGGTCGATGTCGCGGTTCGATCAGTAAAGTAGCCTGCTGGTCTGGTCAGCCGTGTCTTTGGTTATCGACAATCTCGGCATGTCCTGACGTAAGGAGTGACATAGGCGGTACGTCATGGCCAGTAGTATTTTTCCTGTATTCTGGTGAGCATACGGGAAACACCGATGGGTCCAGTCATCTATTGTCGTGTAGGGCCTGGAGGACTTCTGTTCTCAGTACTGAGGAGACCTTCAGAAGATGTTTAGCTTGAAGGAGTGACAAGTTTTTCGTTAAGAGAACTCTGTCTTGCGGTAAGAAAGGTGCCAGTACTCTCTTGAATACCTTTGGAACAGTCACGCTGTTACCCTCAAGGAACAATCCCCGCCGCGGTGGTCTAGTGGCTAAGGTACTCGGCTGCTGACCCGCAGGTCGCGGGTTAGATTCCCGGCTGCGGCGGCTGCATTTCCGATGGAGGCGGAAATGTTGTAGGCCCGTGTGCTCAGATTTGGGTGCACGTTAAAGAACCCCAGGTGGTCGAAATTTCCGGAGCCCTCCACTACGGCGTCTCTCATAATCATATGGTGGTTTTGGGACGTTAAACTCCACAAATCAATCAATCTATCAATCAATCAACCCTCAAGGAACAAGGCTCTTGAGTTTTGAGTCAAGTTGTTGTTGCTCGGTAAAGTCATCGGCACTCATGATTTCCGAGAAGCAGTCATCATTTGGGTCGTCTGGCAGAGGTGTTTCGAAGAGGGCACGAGACAGGCGGTTGGCATGAGAGTGTATTCTTCTTCACTGCTAAACAACGGTAACGTTGAATTTCTGAAGTCTGAGGCTCCACCGTGTGAGGCGACCCGAAGGGTCTTTCAAGTTAGCTAGCTAACACAAGGCGTGGTGGTCACTTATTTCATTGAAGGGCCTGTCGTATAGGTAGGAATGGAACTTTGATGCAGCCTATAGGAAGGCAAGGCACCCATTTTCTGTTGTAGAATAGTTGGCATCTGCCTTTGAGAGTGACCGGCTGGCATAACTGATGACTGTTTCGAGTCAATCAGTTGTCTGCACAAGAACCGCTCTGTGCCCTGCACTGACTGCGTTGGTGTGTATTTCTGTCTCAGTGGACTCATCGTATTGCGCGAGTAATGGAGGTGTCTGCAGGCGTCGTTTTTTCAAATGCTTCCTCCTGTGGTGTTACCAACTTTAACTCCACGTCGGTCCTGGTAACGTTAGTGAGCGGTTTGGCAGTGCGGGCGAAGTTTTTGACGAACCGCCTGTACTAGGCGCAAAGGCAAAAAATGGGCGAACGGCCTTCTTGTCGGTGGACAGCGAAATGTCGGCAATGGCGGCTGTTTTCCGCTGATTGGGACGTATTCGAGACTTGTTAATCCCAAGTCCCAGGAACAGGAACTTCTCGTACGCAAATCTGCACTTTTTTTCAGGGTTAGCCTGGAGGTCTTGATAGCTTGAAATACAGCTTCAAGGCGCCGGAGCTGCTCGTCGAAGCTCGAGGAAAACACGAAAACGACGTCTAAGCAGGCGAAGGAAGCCTGGCACTTCAATCCTGCCAGTATCACATCCATCACACGTTTAAAAGTCGCGAGCGCTAAGCAAAGACTGTACACAATGACCTGAACTCGAAGAGGTTCTCTGGTGTTATAAACGCAGTCTTCTCGCCGTCTCTCTCATTGACTTCGATCTGCCAATAGCCAGTCTTGAGGTCCATAGACGCAAAGTGCTTAGCGTTGTGAGGTTCATCCAGGGTGTCGTCCATGCATAAAGAGGATACATGCCCTACTTTGTTTAGGCGAAAATAGTCGACGCAGAAACGTCTGCTTCTATCCTTCTTCTTCACCAACACCAAAGAAGACGCTGAGGAACTCGACACCTAGATTATGTCGTTGCGTAGCATTTCATCAATTTCCTTTCCTACGCGGTTTTTCGTTCTCGGTTCGAAACTTGATAAGGGCTCTCGCGGGTTCATCGTGCACTTTATTCTGTTATGACACGATATTTAACGACTGGGGTCATCCAAATTATTGACGACGACGAGAAGCAGTTCTAGAATTGCAGGAGAGGAGTTTTGATTTGGGCTTCCTTGGGCTTCGGAAGGCTCGGGTTGACGTCGAAATTGAATTGTGAACATCGACACGTCGAGGCAGGTTTGGAAGTGCCGGAGGGTGTGAAAAAAACGATGTCACCAACAAACTCTTCTATGTCGGCAATCGTCGTACCAACGTGGATCTGCCCGTTTCCATGGCTAAAGTTTGTCACCATTACCTTCGCTCTGCCGTGACTCGTGTGGTGATGCTTCTCGCAATACAAATCTGACACTCAAGGAACAGGTGCATGTTGCTTTCGATGACGCCTTCAAAGTCTGTAAGTGTTTCGGTGTCAACGGAGACGATGACGCTTGAGCAAGGCATAATGGTGACTTCGTTTTCCAACACAGTCAATGCGCAATTCTTTGGTGTTGTGGGGGTCGGCAGCGTGTTTTCTGAGGCTATTTTTATTGATTCAGACCTCAGGTCTATGGCACAGCCATATTAACATATGAAGTCATGCCGACTATAAGGCTCCTATTACAAACCTCGCTGTACAAGTCCACTGGATATTTTATTACAAAGCATTAGAAAACTCGCTGGATAAGTCCGGGTATTGATGGTGACTCTTGCTGGGCAGACTCCTATGGGCGTTAATAAATAACTCCAGCTATCCGAATTTTCGGGTCTTTCTATGTAGCCTTCACTTCTTTCAACGTTGTCGCATAAGGCCCACTGACGACGAAAAAAATTTGCTCTAGTGTCGCAGAGGGCAGCGACGTTGTGGCCATCGAATTGTACGTCAAAGTACTATTCGATTTGATCGCGGGACTTGATCCCGCGATCAAATCCCGGCTGTGGCGGCTACATTTCCGATGGAGGCGGAGATGTTGTAGGACCGTGTACTCAGATTTGGGTGCACGTTAAAGAACCCCAGGTGGTCAAAATTTCTCGAGCCCTCCACTACGGCGTCTCATAATCATATGGTGATTTTGGGATGTTAAACCCCCCAAATCAATCAATTCATCATTACGTGATGCTTATAAAACTAGATAGCAAGCACTGCAACCACAATTGACGTTTCGCAATCATAACACCTGAATAGAGTGTATTTTTTTCCAAAGCAGTGTTGAGACCTGGCAGGCTCTGTGGTAGAATATATGGTTTTTACGCAGAATGCTTCGTTTTCATACCTGCGCGTTTGGGCCACCGAATTGGTAGAGACAGTTTGACGACGTACGAGACGCACTGGTTTCCGATGTTACCAGAGCGTCTTATTCAACGAACCATCTCACCCTCCTATACTAGCCCCGCCGCAGTGGTCTAGTGGCTAAGATACTCGGCTGCTTAACCGCAGGTCGTGGGATCGAATTCCGGCTGCGGCAGCTGCATTTTCGATGAAGGCAAAAATGCTGTATGCCTGTGTGCTCAAATTTTGGTGCATGTTAAAGAACCACAGAACGTCGAAATTTCCAGAGCCCTCTACTACGTCGTCTTCCGTAATCATATGGTGATTTTGGGGCGTTAAACCCCACATATCAATCAATCGCCCTCCTATACTAGTTTTGGCTTACCTAAGTCAAGGGGCCGATCACGAGTGCACCCAGACGTAGGCGGCTAGATAGATAGATAGAGGCCGAAAGCGCTAGCAGTATGCAAAGAAATGTTTCTTATTGATACTCATTATACTGCCCAATCGCAGTAAAAGCACCACTGACATCGGACTCCATAGTTATAAATAACATCAGCTGGGGTTTCACGTCCCAAAAAGATGATAGCATCATGAGACACGCCTTGTTCGAAGGCTCCGAATATTTCGAACATTTGGTGTTCTCTAACGTACACTGATATCGCACAGTACACGGGCCTCTGTGTATTTCGCCCCCATTAAACTTTCACCGCTGTGGGTGGGCTTGAACCTGCGACCTTCGTATCGGCAGCCGAGCACACTAACCTCTGCTTCGTCGCGGCGGATACATTTCAGCTGAAGCAAAATGTAAAAAAACGCCTAAGTGCTCATTTGCGGCACATGTGGTGAATATCACGTCTGTAGCCATTCACACTGGCATACCTCATAATTATGTTTTGGTTTTGTCACGTGAAACCTCAAGAATTAAGATAAATATAAGCCTGTTTATTTTTGTTCCTTTGTTATTCTAATAATTGTTTCATTAAAATGTTTTCCAGAGGCATATTGAACGGGAGGATGCAGCGAAGCATTCTGCAACGAATGGTTACTCAATAGCATCGAATGACTTTGGCGGGCTAGGAACATTGCGCACCTCTACCCATTGCGGTGGCACCACGGAGACTAGACAACATGCTCCTATGGCACCCAAACCTGATGGCGCACTCAGCTGGATGATCGTTGCACTTTGCTTCCTGGTCAATATGATGTCAGCAAGCTTCTACCGCTGCCTCGGGCTCTTCTACAGTGCCATAATGTCGACCTTGGGAGTTTCTCGGGCTGAGGCGTCACTGCCTCTGTCTGCCTACACAGGCTTCAAGTTGTTGTCTGGTAAGAACCCATGTATACTTAGTTGGGGGTGCTTTTTGCTTTATAGTCTGTCAGGGGTACTCTTGGCACTAATTTTATCAGGCCTTGGTGACAGTGATAAATGCTGTTTGTGTAAACCATGGCTTCCTCGTGTTAGCTTTGTCCAAGTATGGTAGCGCTAGAGGGCAGAGCTGGAGGAGCATAACTCTCAAGCATAGCAAGTTCACAAAGTGCGCAAATACTGCGTCAAGTTTGGAAACACAGTATATGCATACGTCTTCCCATAAATTGAACTTACTAGGGTATACCTTGACCTCATTCGCTATCAATATTTAATTCATTAGTAGCCAGAAGAAGCTACCCTTAATTTGTAAACTAATTTCGTCTAGAACGGTGCCTTTTTTGAGGCTTCATGTACAGCAAATTACAACCTTTTAGTCTCCCACATTTTTTTTTGCCAGTGTGCTGAGCGTGCAATTGAGAAAACAAAATCGCTTTGTAGCTTCTCCTCACTCTGTGTCTGGGTGGCGTCGCACTGCTTATCTTGGTGTTTGTACTCAGCCACGAAGAAGACTTTCAAGAAAAATGCTATCTTTGGATTCACTAGTTTTTATCTCACACCAATAGCTCATTGGTAAGTAGGTTGCACGTTAACCGTGTCATGCCGATATGGAGCCGTCAGAATTCTCTCCGGAGGGCCTCTCGGGGGTTGACGGCAGCCCGATAGGCCAAACAGCACGATTTCAAGAAAGTTCCAGAAAATTTTGATGGTGACGTTTATACAACACATGTACACAACGCCAAATTTTAGCGTAGTCGGTATAAAGCGCTTTCATACTCTGAATATTACGCTATGTATCCGTAGTGTGAGTGTGATGCTATAGCCTATTTTCCAGTGCATTGTCGCGTTCTTATCTTTACAAAGTTTGTTATCAACTTGGAGCTGTGTCCAGTCTTTAAGGCTTGTTTGAGCGCTTGTTGGAATTTCATTTCTGTGTTTAAAATCAGTGCCAAAGTTTTGAAAGTTATGACAGTGACGACAATCGCCTTAATAAAGTGTGGTCACCATGGTAAAAACAGGGAACCCTTGTTCACTGTTTCTACCATGGTGCCCTTGTTCCAGGAGCGCATTTTTGTAGTACGTCCTACGGAGAGAGCCGGACTTTTTGTATTCCAGTACAATCGTAGGTATTAAGGCCAAGTGACAATGTCCCGAAAATAAAGCCTAGGAGAACAGCCGGCGTAACATGTCACACATTTGCCATGTTATAAAGAACAGATGCTAGGTGCACGATGTAATAAGGTTTGATGCACCCGCATCAAACTGTTTTGCGAGCTCCATCACTCGTCGTTCGCTGAGGGGAGAGTTGCAATGTTCGTAGTCGCTGAGAAGCGCAGGTTCGAGCGCCTGGCGCTCGCGTTGGTCTTCGCTAGAGCTTCTGAGTCCTGCCACTGGCTGGCATTGGCGTATGCATGCCAGAGTTGAGTGCAATGTGGCGGACACCCACTAGTCACCTAAGAAGGGGTTGGGGTGCAAAATCTGTTCTACACATTGACTTAACGGGAGGGGCACACTTCAACGAATCTTCATTCTTTTCCCCCTCCTGAAGCGGAACGCTTAAGCTGGCTGGAGAACAGATATGGTTTTCATTTTGGCTTCCCGTCTCTAAACGAGCTCCGTTCCCTGCACATAATCCAACATAATGTATGAATTGGATATCGTGGTCACTTCCTCGGGCACAGTCTGAGGTGGTTGCTGGCCCAGGGTTCTCCTTCAAGGCTTGCTAACCCACATCCAATAAATAAATGCAAGGGAAGACCAAGCCCACACCGCTCTTCGGTGACTAGAAGGTGTCTCATCTAGGCATGCCTATGAGCACACGTAATCGTAACCTGCAAGTCGGATTGCGAGTTTATATATTAGTGCAAATATGATGTTGAAATTATTCAGTAAGTGCGCCAACGTGGTGTCGGTTGTCTTTATTTTAAGTAAATGCTAATGTAAAACTGTGCCTTATGAATGAATTAGTATGAATGAGTTCTTGATACTTCTTGGTGACAATGACGTTTATTAGTGCTAAGTGCATTAAGTCACTTTTCTTTCAAGAATATCCCGTAAATTGTGGCTCTCTGAATACTCACAGAAAATATTTTTTAATTCGGGTATCTACGCAGTAGTGGTGTGAGGACTGAAGAATCAGTGGAGCTGGTGGTATTCCCTTCCTGATTTTCCTTTGCCTCATCCTCCATCCTCCAACTCCCTTGGTACACTGAACTACAAAAGCGTAGCCAGAAGTTTTTTTGGGGGGGGGAGGGGGAAGTTAACCCATAGTTTATCTATGTTTGTGCGTGAGTTTGCATACGCAAGCAAACTTCAAAAACTTGGGGAGTTTAGAGAATTGGAATGGTTCGCATAAATGATTGTACTCGTTATTAAAGCTTACCCGATGTCGGTGGTGAATAATCAGCCAGATTTTTTGTGCAATACAAGAAAACTGGAAAGCAGTTGGGGCACTGATATACGCGCAAAAGCTGCATTGGATAGATCTAGTATCGGAGGATAACACGGCTTAAGATTTAAAAAATTAACTGACAAGATAATAGGAATAGTGGATTGTGCATTGAATTTTCGCGAACAGACGCGACCATTGCAGCACCTGGCAGAGTAGGCCTCAACTATGTTCTTGTTTTTACACTGCCTACGAGATTCTGTTTGGCAGCTCGCGAAACACAAGGTCAAGGCGAGGAATTATGTGTGCATCGTTCGGCCGGTGTCATGTGTATGGGGAAGCTATCACATATATATAGGTCGTAATTGGTCGTGTTGGTGTAGCGAAGGCCGGATTGCAGCAGGTGACGGAAGCGTTTTGACTTAACCCTTGACTTAGGCCCGTATTCACAAACGCTCCTCCACTCAACCCTTCACTCGAAACGCTCCTTAAGTGGCGTTTTCCCATTCACAAACCGCCCTTCACTTGAAACGCTTCCTTCACTTAAAAAAATCTTGAGCGTTTCCTCGAGATTGTCAAGGAAGCGATCGAGCTACCTTGAATCGTCCCTCGAGTGAAATATTTGCGCCAGCATCGCGTCCATGGCGGAGCCCGTCTCACTTTGACGGCGTTTCTCGATCAAGTAGGCTGCCACCGCCGCGTTCTTTCGACAATGACGGTGCGCGTCTACTACGGAGCTGTCTTCGAACGGTTCAGCAACGGCTACTGTGGCGCCGGGACAAGCGGGCGTGGTGTCAAAAGGAGCACTCCCCAGTGCCATGATGTGTCGCGTTCCGTGCATGAGCCAGTGGATTACCTGCCTTCAGGTGTGTGTATACTCTTCGTGCGAGTGCTCCATGACTTACTGCGGATTCCAGTGCTTTGAAGTGTTTTGATGAAGCTCGCACACCACATCAGTTCAAGCGTGGTGCGAAAGCTTGACAAGCAAGCGGCGTAGCGAACTTTTGATGCGCTGGGTTCACCGTACTTTAGAGTGGCTTCCTCTCCGGTGAACCTTTGCTACCCGGGCCGAAATTTACGACGAAGCACACCTCCATTAGACGACCATCTGTACCAAAGAGAAGGTAAGTTCTCCTGTGTTTTTTTTTAATTTTTTTCCTGCTTCGGTCAGATTACTATTAAGGACAGTTTAAGAAAAGCACAACACAATACATTGGGCGCAATAAGTGTACTGCTGTAGCTACTACGCGTGAAACATAGCTTCTTTATGCAGTGTCTATGCAGCTCACAATACCAATGAACAACCAAGTACACATTTAGGGGATCAAGCAGATGATCATGCTCTGTGAAACCTGCATGTACGCAAAAGTGCGTCGAGTGTCATATGAAAACGCAAACATATGAAATATATATACATCAAATACATAATGAGATTGTTTTTTTTAAATTTAACCCCATTCCCAACCCCCGAAAAAGAATTGCTGGCTATGGCACTGATTCGTGCAATTCGATAATGAAATTATATACCCATATGCCTGGTCAGCTGCCCAAGTGCCTGAGCCAAACATGTGTCCAAATAGTCAAAGCTCAATACTTCAACCATGTCTGTTTTTGAACGCGAGACATACTAATGAATGTGTACACAGCTAGAATTAAAGAAAAATGCGGCTTTTGTATCCAAGCTATTACGTTTTCCTAATAATATTTCTTGCCTCTTTTGTGCAGGGGACCAGCTGCCGACAGAAGAACACAGAGAAAAGGCCTCCTAGAATCTGCCGTATTATCAATGCATTGCAGAGTTTGCACGACTGTATACAAAAGCATAAAAACAGCAGTGAATGCGTGCAGCTACACTGCATTAGGCGCGCTATGGTGTCTACTTCCTCAATCTTATTTATGATGTCCTCCGAGCTCGTACTGTATCTTTACAGTGTGAAGGTTGCGTATGTTTTATTGATGAACACTTTTCAATTGCATTCTTATGTTTGCCACGTTGCTCCTCATCAGCCACGTGTAATAAAGGTCCATTTGCCATTTCCAACTTCTGTTTTGTTCATTTATCAATACGTAATTATCGTTGTGTTTGTCTTTTCATGATGAGACAGGACTGCAAAAACCACTTCTCCGATTCTACAGGAAAGCAGTTCTAGGAAAATTAAACTTGTTTTATATAAAGCAGCACCACTCCTCTTACACGGAACTGAGATGGCATGGTTCTAACTAGTAGACTTGCTAATGATGCAGCAATAGCGGATATTTTATTTACAGGGTTCTGAGCAGATGTATCCGCGATGACTGCAATACTCTTGAGCATTTTTCACCGCTTTGTTGCACTGGTCTTCAATAAATCAGCAGAATAATATACGCTGCCCTTGACGACACTTTCTCGAAGGTTGAGAGAACCCACAAGATAGTTTTTAAAACATAACAGCGCCAAAAGTCAGACGCGGCTTCAATTTTATGATTTCCAAAAAAATGAAACATCCCCTATAATTTATGTTGTGACGGGGCTTTGGAATGCAGCACAGACACCACGATACTTTTCAACAGGTATTTCCAGTAGTTACATTGCAAATAAAATCCAAAACATTAGTGCGAAGGTCATTCAGGCATAACGATTGTGCTTCTGAGCATGCAGATGAAGGAGACGGGAAAAAAATTTAAGACGTTGCCGCTCTGTGAACTTGGAGACGGAAGCTACACAAATTTAAAGGTTACTACTATATATGCGAATCTGTCAAATTAGACGCATCCACAAATGCAGGGCAAATAGAAAAACAATGCGAAAACAATAACTTATTCCTTGGAAGTTTAAAATATTAAAGTTGACACACACACACACCAGTCCCTGTTAACCGACTATATATGTTACTAAATGAAGAAAACAACTTTAAAATGTATTTTTCGCCAATAGTAAAAAAAAGGCACACGATCGCTTTTCTTAACTTGCGTAGCAGTCTAATTCAAACGCTCAGCCACGAGTATAACATGCCTAGTTTTTAACGCTACCCTGGTATAACCTTGATTATCAGTTGCGAGCAATGTCTTTCAAATTCTCTATTATACGCAGAGGAACAACTACGAAAGCGCCACGGTGAAATTCGCAGTAAATGAGAAAAATAAACATTGCACAGGCCCCTGAAATTAGGAACTGTGCACGTACTTTTGTAGTGAGAATGAATTTACATACGAGTAATCCTTATACATAATGCGGTGGTGAATGCTAAAAGCACGCCATCAAACTGAGATATATAGTAAAAAATACTCATTCCACCGCGTTATACATTCGGTGGCTACATTAGTGATCAGAAGGCTCTCAGTAAATCGAAAGTAAACAAAGCAACAAACCATCTATTGCACTTCCTGTCATCACTCACGTAGTTCGTTAGTCGCCCCGGCGAAAGCAGGCTCTCAAACGACACACACGCAAACACTACCGTAAATATAAACTGCAATTAATAGACGCATACAAGACAATATAAACTAAGCAGGTAGACACGTTCAGCAGCAGACGAAATGCCATCAGCTGTTCGTTCAGCTGCCTGGGTTCAGCTGTTGCCAGACTTGAAGGGGGGTTTCGCTAGCTCTATCAGCACAAGGCGCATGGAAACAACACTACCACTCTAAATGCACGTATTTTGCTGTAATGTCAATTTAGAAAAAAGAATAATTAGAAAAGGCGTTCTCCTAATGTACATAGATAGGCAATTCTTAGCCACAATTGCGAATACTCTCGTTTTCAGGCGCTTTTCTCGGCGCATGCAGTTCTCTCAAGTGAAGGGAGCATTTCCAAGACCTCCCTTGGCGAAGGAAGTGTGGAGGAGCATTCAAGAAACGCAGCCGCCCCTTGAGTGGAGGAGCACGCTTCACCTTGACTTCGTCAAGTCGAGGGGAGCCCTTGAGTGAAGGAGCGTTTGTGAATACGGGCCTTAACCCTTGGCATTACAAGAAGAAAGCAGTATCGTGACACGTAACATTTAGTGGCAGATGTTACTGGTTTCACGCTGAAATGAGCGTTGGTGTAAAGCCCCGTAAGCACGACTTCCTCCTCCTTAGTATAATCAAGGGGGAGAGAGCAGGCCCAGAGTGGCATAACAGTGCGGCTACCCCACAGTAGAAATCGTTTACGGGTTTCGAGTGTCCTAAAGAGCAAGCAGAATGAATTTTGTGCTTGTTGTTAGCACTATTGGGAGAGCTCGCTACATGAATTTGTATCCAGTGTGCTTTAGTAAGTCACTGTTTTAAGATTCGTGGTGTGTATTGCCTAGCAGATACCCATCGTCTTATGAGCTTTTTGGAACTACTGATTAGCAGCTAAAAATCTTTGAGTACATCTAGTGGTCGCACATATAATACAAATATACACAAAAAGGTTATGAATGAAGGGTGTGTATGTGCAAAAAAAAGAATCGGTTCATGGAACATATCAGGCCACATGAACGCCTAAGTGTGAGCGATCCCATCGCAGAGCTAAGTTAAAAATTAGTGCCACCTTCAGATTGTTTTTCTTTTTTGATGCACTGACAATAATAAACGTGCCTTGGGAGATCAGTGCTGTTTGCGCCTTTTCTTAGTTTTTCCTACGTGGGTGCTGAGCAACATTGACTCTGTTAAGCTAACTACCTCAATGCCTAAGCGGCGAACAAAAACTAGACGAGAGAGGACACAAGTTCTATTGGGCCAAAACCCCACATATCGAAGACACATGTTCTATATCAGCATCTTTGGGACAACTAGACAGGGTTGAACGTTTCTAAAATACTGGTATCACAACATAAACAGCTCTCGGTGCAGTTTTATCTGAATGATCGAAGTAGTACTTTAATAACTTGCTCATATGCATTCGTTTGCCTGACACATTGCCAGTCAAGTTCAAATAATATGCTTACTATGCAGAGACCTTGCCCCAGCAAGTTGGCGCAATGAGCGCGCGTAGCAGCATCGTCATGACGTGGCAGTGTGCGCTCTCATCTCTCAAGTGCACTTTTCCCGCGAAGAGCAGAGGGTGAACGCTCACTCACGCACCCTTTCTCTCGGTAGGGAGGATCGTACGTCTTAGCTGACCTTCGGCTTTTACGGGAACGATTCTGTTTTAGTTACCGGGCACACAAAGGTCATTGTTACCGTTGCACAGTCTCCGTTTGCGAAAATAGCACGTTTTTCAGACATAGCGAAGTAACAACTGAGACGCTTATTTGCGTTTATCTGTACTTGAGAGTACGTTTCGTGCGTCATTTAGACGTGAGAAATGTGAGCACATTTCAATCTGATAGCCATTCTGCGCGTGACCTTCCAATTTGTTGCTATTAGGTTCATGGCTTCACCTTTGTGGCAAAGCTGCAAGTTTTTATTTACTATGTTTGAGAAGTGCTTCTTACAAAAGGTAGCTTTTTAGCGGCTATATAGACAAAGTTGAGGGTAATGCACTGATGTGTAGCACATTCAAGTAGATATAGTGAAAAAATAACAATATCACAAACAATTTAGGTAATGTGAACCCTCTAATAAAAAAAGCAAATACAAAGCGCAGAGAAGAGCTGCCTTTTCTATGTGCTTGTCCTGACCTCTTCACTTTGCCTATTTTCCTCTGTGCAGCTCTGCACACAAAAATAAATACAACTGGATAAACTGCAGGTCATCTAACAATTTATCTTTTCCCCTGCAAGGCCTGTTCTCCGGTGTCCTGATTCAGTCCTGCGGAGTACGGTGGGCTGCCACCATCGGGGCCAGTCTGCTCACCACGGGTTTGTCGGTGTCTTTTTTTGCCGAAGGAGTGTCCTTCCTTGTCTTCTCTTCCGGGTTTTTAGCTGGTGAGTATGCCTTGCATTGGCAGCTCGTTACAATAACCAAACTCGGTTCATTCATCATAAACTACATCCGTGAAGCATCAGACTCTGCGACAGAAAAATTCACAAAAATGCAAAGCATTGATGAATGATCGAGACCGTGAAACTTTAGCAGTACCACAGGTGACAGAAAAGTAAGCGCACATAGTTTATCGACATTGAGAATTACCAAGTAAAGCTTCATGACCCTTTATCTTCAACATCTCATCCCAATATACTGTGCGCTAAAGCTCAGATATTGTTACACAACTTCGTCATTTCCTGATGAAGTATAAATTTTCTCAATTTGTCACCTACTCTATGGTGGGATACCTACTGCCGTTCCCAGTTATTCATATGCTTTCATGCTGGATCGTCATGTGAGCTCTAGCTTGTTCTCCTCGTGTAGAGTGCAAGAGATGACCAATTTCTAAACAGTAGAGTTTACCTACAGGCGGAAACAAAGAATGCTTGTTCTGACGTCAGTGTAAAATTCGTGTGGTCATAATGATTATAGAAAGAAAGAATTGAAAGACTGAACAGGTGTTAAACTCTGCACAATTAGGCGTTGCGTAAATTGTGACACTTTAATGCGCTGAAGAGTGCTGAGCTGCAACCCCTAGAAATTTTCACGCTTTGAACAAGTATATTTGCACTCGTACATGCATATAGAAGTGTCGCAACCCTCGTGCCTCTCCTCTCCCGCCTTACGAAAAAACTTTCTCCTGCACCTTTTTATAGGTGTGTTGTTTTACATGCGAGGCATCTGTTAGCCCACTAAAGGCATTTCGAGCGTTTTGTCTTTCTAACTTTCTTACTTTCTTTATATCTTCCTTTCTTTCTTTCTTTCTTTTTTCTTTCTTTCTTTTTTATGTTTATTTCTTCCTTTCTTTCGTTTTCTTTTTCTTTTTTTCTTTGTTGTCTCTTTCTTTTTTTTCTATCTATTCATCTATCTATCACGTTTTAGCGACGTTGTTCTGAGAGCTCTCGTGGTGACCTCCTAAACTTGGTATCAACCGGAACTTTGACAGAAGAATATGAGGGTATGAAGGACATCACTGCGTGGCCATGACTTCAACAACGGCACAAAACCTATCGCTCTGTCACATGTGGTACTTACCTGTACACTACGGGCCATCGTATGAGGGTACGCCCCCTCCTGATTCCTAGTTTCTTATCTCCCCACGAGCGGCGTGAACAAACATTCATAAACTAAGTGTGAATATAAGGGTTCATTTCCTTTGTTAGACATAACATTAACAATATCTAAGAGACAATGATGCCGCGTAATGTGTAGGAGATATTACTAGAAGTGGTTGTAATGCCAGAGTGAATAAATAAAAGTGAACTAAAATATAACTCTCTTCCGGCAGAGACCAAACCTGTGACTTTCAACTAACGCGTCCCATGTTCTGCTATTGAGCTGTGGCGGTGGTCATCCCTCCGTCCACTTTGCGGAGTATATACATGTTGATTTAAACGTGGCAGCAGCAGTGCAGGCAGTAGCCATTGCAGTTATTGTTGAACACTGTTTCCTCTGCTGGCGCCACGTAGCACGTGATGTCATTATGAGCTGGCAGCTGACTAGTAATCCCTCGCATTCTATTCGGAGGCATCAAGATTGCTACAACAAGACCCTGACAATAAAAAGGTGTAAATTTACAGGCTCGTTTTGAATGTTCGATTCAATATATTAATGAGAACTAACAGACAACAATGCAAAAACAATACGGGGCCGTTATTGAAAGCTGTTATAATGGAAGTGTGAAGAAAGAAAACTAGATAAGAAGATAACTTTCCACCAGCACGGACCGAACAAACGTAGGTAACATAAATGAGAGAAGGTCAAGAAAAAACGGCGTCAGTCGCTTTCACCTGATGAATACAAAGTGTAAGAGTCAGTGTTCCGGCAGGAATCTAACCAAGGTATTCGACATGACAATCAAGTATTCTTGAAGGTCGGAATCAAGTATTCTTGAAGGTCTATCAAGCCACATCAGACACAGAAATTACGTTAAAAATATCATATCCACAATACTCATGTCAGTTGTGGATAAAGTGCTGGGTATCTTATTTTGTAGCACGGCAACGAACACCGCTTATGTACTCATGTGATGGAGACGTCCCGTCAGTTTAGGGTTAATTGTTTTTTTCAGTTTCGGCTACACTTTGACACCATCGCTAGTCGGGTAAACATTACATATACACTTTGATGACTTAGCAAGCGGAATTCCAGAGTTGCTCGATTCCGGAAAAATACTTTAAAAATTCAACGTATGATGCACAGAGCAGCCCGCGGGAAATGTGAATGGCACCGCATCGTGCGCTTTATTTTAACAAAACTGACGTCTGTACTCACACATGAGTGCCAACGTTACGTTAGACGATAAACTCCCCTTTAAATACTACTTGGCAAGCCTGGTAAGCACACGATGTGCACACAACTGTTTTCTTAAAAAAAAGTCACAGCATATTTATGGATTGCTCGATATGAGCGGCGTTCGTCAGTCCGTCCTCACTTCAGTCCTTACAGTCGTTTTTGCTTCCGTCTCTTGTGTGACTATCTGTGCGTCCGTGCGTTTGTCTCATCTATGCGTGCACCCATCCGTCCTTCGGTGCGACCGTGCGTTCGTTTGTATGTCCGTCAGTCCATGCTTTCATTCATGTGTTCCTCCCTGCGTCGTCCGTGTGCCCGCCTGTTCGTGCGTCCTTCCGTGCATACGTCTGTGCATACGTCCGAGCGCCCGTCCGTCCATCTAATGAACACTCCATGTACCACCATTTCGTATCTTTTCGTCAAATATTAGTCATATAAAAATACCGCCATCCAGCGGATATTTCAAGTACTAAACAAGACGTGACTCCTACTACTACAACAGCAACTACTACTACTACTAGTACTACTACTACAACTACTACTACTACTACTACTACTGCTGCTGCTACTACTGCTACTACTGCTACTACTACTACTACAGCATGCATTGCGGACGTGCGACCCACGGCTTGAGAAGCTTTGCCCCAAAAAAAACACGTAGCTATTTTCTCCGTTTACAAAACTACTCGCTGAGGGCTTCACATGAATCCAACTTGATAATGTGTGTGTTGTGCGGAATTTTTTTTATCTGCTGAGTAGAACTGGAGAATGCAATGGGAAGTCTCATACAGATAATCTAGAGATGGAAGCATGAACACGGTGTGTTGCAGCACTGTTATCGTATTGAGTAGCAGCAGTAGTGGTTCGGAGAAAGAAAGGAGAGGTGCTGATTTCAGCAGGCCACGAGAGAGCACGGCTACGCGCCTTGAGGAAGGGGGGAAAGGGGAGACGAAACAGGAGAAGGGCGCCGAAAAATTACCCCATCTCGCTATAAAAGGAGATGGTGTAATAGAAAGCGAAACAGCACATGCTACTCACCCTTGCCCTATTGTAACGTCTTTTTGAAAGTGAAGCACATTACACATCATCTCGAACTCTTGTTAGAGCATGCCACCGGGGTTCTATACCATGCCACGCTGGAGCACATGGCGCATTTCGCATCAGCAGAACCACGCTCCCCGACGCCGTCACATGATTGCTGATGGAGTGTAAAGGGGCAGAGGCCACATTCTCTTACACACCAACTTACGCAGGCCCGAACGCGCTATCGCGTGACAGTTGCTCTGACCAGGATACAGCGTGTTGGTTCATCTCGCGTCTGCAGAATCTTTTTCCCGATGCCATCACATGACTGCTGAGAGATTGTGAGGGGGAGATACCATCTCCTTTAACAACACCTACTTACGCAGGTCCGAACACACTATCACGTGCGAGTGCGTTCTGACTAGGATACAACGCGTCGGTCACACATGCGTCTGCATAGTCTTGTTTTACGATGCCATCACGTGATTGCACAGAGATTTCAAGGAGGAGAGGCCATGGCATCTCACCCAGCTAGGGAGCCTACATACGCCGCGCCTTCGTCGTTTAGGGTGGCGACAGCAGAGTCCAAGGTTGCCTAACGGTGGCTGTGGCGGCCGCCAAACTTGACGGGCCGCCATATTGGTCCCCTAGTGCCCGCCCGACCCAGGGAGCCGGCATGCGCCGCGCCTCCGTAGGCGCGGAACAGACTATCTCTAGAACGACATGCTTCGAAACGATCGTACGTGATTAGCGGTTATCGCCAAGAAGCTTTCCAAAAACTTCCTGCTGCTAGGAACAGTTAAGATCGCTGGATTATTCGTTTAATGCGGCATTCACGTTCTTGTCAAAAGCTTGCCAGTGCCTCCTTTGGAGGCACTAGCTGCATGTAGAAGCACGTAGAAGCGCGGAAATGGCCGCGGATTTTATGTCGCCTTGCTTCGCCGTCGTTCTTAACCCGGAAAGGTTCTGTGTTTAGGTAATTGCACGATGACGCCCGATTAGAGAGACGGTAATTTCATTTTTAGTTTTGGTTTTTGCCTTTTATATTATTTTAATTGTTTTGACACTATTACCCTTTTATTTATTATGCACTATTATTCAGTTACGCATTTTTGTGCAGATACAAGGCACTACATGTTATTAGGTTACCCCGCAAATGCTTTAGCATAGAAAATATCGGTGTGGTAGTAAAGTTTCTGATACAAGAAAAATGGCCCTCACAGACTAAACCACTGTTGCCCATAGAACCTCCCCAGCCTATGCTTGAGTCGTTCTGCCCGTACTGGGCACGTGCTCAATGTGTAATTTAACATGTTTACACACACTAACAAAAATATTGTTGAGGTGGCAACACAAAATATTACATCTATGGCTGAACATCCAAGTCATCATGCCTTGTAGCGTACTTTTATTACATGCATAAAGCAAGACAAAATTCACGTAAAATTATTTTATTGCACTGCTTGCGTGACATGCAGATGCCCCCTTCTTGAACAACAGGCGTACATGGGAAATACAACAAACACACAAAGTAAATGTGTCCGAGCTAATAAAGGCATCGAATTTTAAGAAGCACTTTATGTAGCAGGCTAATGCATGTAAAAGTGATATCACTCATTTGTGACTTTTTTTCCAATGGAGCTGTTGAAAAAAAACTGAACACACAGGCAACGAGCAAGATTAAAGCCCAGATGGGCTACACAGGTGGACAATGCTGATGAGACCAACGCAGAGATAACTAATGAAAGAGAAAGCAAGTAGAGAAGAATACGGCTTGCTACACTGATGACAGTGAAAAGAAAGCATTTTACACAACGACTGCATAAGTAGTACTTTGAGCACAAATACATACATGAACCAAAATATTGGGGAAATAAATCGATAAGAAAATCCCCCAAGCCCCACTGGGTTAATTTAAATTACCCCACTGAAAAAACATGACATTAGTCGAGAATAAAAACACGTCATGAGCAACTGGCACAATGGAGAGCAACGTCTCAAGAGAAAGGTGCAATGTGAATGAAGGCGCACCAGTGTTCCTGGTTTTGAATGCTTTTTTGGGCTCGTACTGAGATATTTTACCGCTATTTTGAACACACTATAATGTAAATTATACAAATAAGCATCAATTTTCCTTTATCATCATTGTACGGCAATGAAGTTGCATAGAGTCCTTAACAAAGGCAGTTCTAAATTATGATTGAACGTACCACCCAAGTCGTACAAGTGTCCTCACATAAAAAAAATAATCGCAGCTGCGTACGCTCTACGGTTCTAGCTGGCTGCTGAACTACTCCAAGTTTGCCGCAGCACAGGTTTTGCTTGCTGCCCCATTTACTCTGTGTTTATGCTGCTGCCTGAGGTAAATCTTTAGTCTTGTTTGGAGATATTTTTCGAGAAGTAGCTTCTCTACAGTAGGCTTGTGCAAACTGCAACATTCCAAGTGCATTTTTACAGACTTCTGCAGGGCACTTAGAATGCTTGAAAATGGTTTTTTCACCTTCATGACTTCACCCATTTCAGCAAAAGTTTTGAAGTTTTCTTCACAATCCATCAAAATTGTCATTACAGACATGCTTGGCTGGATGAGATTTCCGGCATTTTTTACGTATTCCTTCAACTGGATGAGGCTGCTGTATTTCCCAGGAGCACTGTCAGTCAGTACTGCTTTACAGCTTTTGCAGTTGTCTATAAACTTCAAGACGGACCTCAGAAGGAAACCACCGATGTACGCTACGATGTCGCACTCTGCTTCCGTCAGGCCAATCACAAACAAGTTCTCTAACTCCTCAGCCTGCTGAATGGGGTCTTCCTCTAGCTTTTTTATGCTTGGGTCAAGCAAGTCAGCCAGATGACTGCTGTCGTGAATGTTGTAGCTCGAAGTCTTAGGGGTATGTACAAACTGGCTGACACAAATGGCCTTCAGTGCACATTTAACCTTATACGCACTTGGAACTGGCTTCTTTAATCTCACAACTGAAAAAATGTTTTCTAGGCAATCTTGTATCAGCCTAGCAGTGAGGAGGTACAAGTACCCACGCCTCGCCAGGAGCTCCTCTGACAGGCGCAGCACAACAGTCGTCGACACCAAAAGACCGGCCTGCGATGGCTTCCAGTGTGCAGTTGCTCCCATGTTCATCCGAGTGAACGTAGCACATGCCAGCTGCAATGTCCCAACTGCTTCCTGGTGCTTTGCGCGGTCAAAATGACTTAAAGCAACGATGGGGTGTCGTGATGACATCAAAGTGTACCACTTAGTGACAAGGTCAAAAAACCAGGCAGTTGGTTCAGCTTCTGGCTTCAAGATTTTGAGCTTGGTTAGGTAGCGAATGGCAGGAGGTGCCTCACGAAACAACTGCACGGCGATGTTTACTTTCATTTTTGCGAAATGACCATCGCTGACATGAATGTCCGACAGCTTGTTAGCGATTTTGAGGTCATTTTTTATCATATTCGAGAACAGCCTCAACATGTTCAAGGCTAACAGTTTTTCCTGGGATGCAATGCTCCTCTGTCGTCTCCTTCCCCAGGGTAAAACTTCCTGAGCGGAGAAGCTGCCCACATATGTTTTTCAAAACGTGAGCAGGATCAGCCATGAAATACAGCTCCCTACCATCCAAGTGAGGGTGTAGTATAGAGCAGACAGTTTCCGAGTGCCTGTGGCTTGAAAACTCCAGCAGCTGCCACACTTTCCTGTTGGCACTTCCCATGTCACTTGTTACAACAAGAACTCTCAAGGACACCTCAAAACAAAGCGCAATAAATGAAATATAAGCTCCTTTAAAAGGCTTCCGTCAGTAGAACGACCAGTGAAGTGGTAAGCGATGACCTGTTTCCACCTCGTGTTTAGACCTCCAATCGTAAACACGAGAGCATGGTTTGCAACGTTGTCAGTTGACTCTGGAAGTGTCGTACCCCCAAAAAGGCAATCCAGAGAGCGGTCATGTTCAAACCCTTGACTAATTTCCATCTCATCCATAAAGAGGATGCAATCTTTCTCAATGTCCTCCATTGTTTCTGCCTTGCGCTTCAGAACACCCAGCACTTCAGTAAGTACACCAGACAGAAAGCGAATGTTTTGCATTCTTCGAATCAATTTCCGGTTAGATGGCAGTGGGTACGACAGAGACCTGAGCGATTCGAAGCCTGTTGCACCACATGCGTGCTTTATTTGGAGGGCTACGCGTAAAGTCTGAACTGACCACTTGCGAACCCTGCCTTTTGTTGTTAGAGCCTTCGTTTGATCTGCAGCAAGAAATGTCGATGATGTTAATGCGTTCAGTTCTTGCTGAACTAACCTTAGTTTCTTATTTAGACTACGTACTTTTGATCTCGTCTGCTCATGCAGTTTTACCAGGTTTTTCAAACTCCTGCTTAAGTCGGCGTTTTTTTCCGGAGCTCGGAATTTTCCCGATGCAACATCGACAATGTGGGAGTTGTGCTGCCTCCAAACATAAATGCAGCTGGCTGTGTTGACTGCTCTTGTGCAGGAGTGAGACCTGCATCATTTGCTACGGTGTTGGGAGGGAGCTGTTTTAGAATGGCTACGGATGCACCTGGAGTAGCGTTTGTGTCGCTTGCTAGATTGTTGGCAGACAGGTGTGGTGGAGAGGCTGCTACTGTCTCATGATGACACCGAAACTCACCAGCACTGTCTGCGTCATTGGCTGGCGGAACAAATGGCAGGGGCACACACACGGATGTACACTCGCACCTACACTCAGCAGCACTGTCTGCATCACATTCTAGATTATTTGTAGGCGATAGAGGAAATGAGACGGCTCCCAATGCGTGAGCAAGCCTGGACTCGGGATCACTGGTACTGATGCTTGCTGCCTTGTTGGTGGGCCAACGTGACAGCAAGTGGGCTTCTGGAGGATCACCTCTCGCGAATTCAGCAGTGTCATGAGGAAGAGCATCTGGCTGTAAAACGGCTGCTGAAACATGAGCACTCAACTGAACACCGTTCTCAAAACTCGTTATGTCGCAAGGATCCATAGGCAGCTGTGGAATGTCTCCAGATGGGCAAACACGTTTGGTGTTAGAAGAATTCGCAGGTTTCATGGCAGAAGTGCGCTTCTTCGGAGACTTCCGGTGTTTTGGAGCAGCTGGAAAAAATTAAACATACGAACATTACAACAATAACATGCTTTCCTATGCAATCTCACTCAGCCAACAGTTCCAATACTCCTTTTCGCTTTGCAGACTAAAAATTACAAGCAAAATGTTATCATGCACTTTCTTGCATGGTCTGCACCACACAAAGCATATTACTGTTCCTTATAGTTGTTCCGAGTAAAAAATAAGAGCGAAACACCACAGTGCAATTGAGGCAATGCATTTAGATGAGTTTGTCTTTTCTCTGAATGACCCAAACAAGATTCACAAATTCAAAGGAAAATTAAATTTGTGTCCATATTACGGCTTGATATAACGAGTTCAGATATGTTCTTACCACGATAGGGAAAGAGAGTTGGGACAGCATCCGGCCTCAGCTTTTTCAGTCCATCTTGTCGGTGCTGCTCAAAACTTGAATCTTCAAAATGTGCCTAGAATAAAAAAAAGTCAATCTTAACAATATTTGAAAACCACATAATGCATTTGAATTACTCGCTAGCGAGGCAGAATGCTCGCTTTCGCGCGTTTTTTATCTTTTGGAATGAAAATTGTTTATGCCCTCTAATTGCAGTACGGGAATTTTTATGGGGCGGCTCGCCACAGAAATCTTTGCAGACTTTAGTGACCCCTCTTACGCAGTTTGGCAGTGTTGCAAGAAAGAGTCAATCATATATCCCACCCCCGCGCGGAATATCAGCACAAGCCACGCAGGGAACAATTGCCCGTCTGTGGTAGGGGAGATTTCACAACACCTCCGAGGAGAGTCTACGGTAGAGGGGGAGATCGCCAGCCAATTTTTTCGGTGACCCGATGAATATCCAGCCCACGGCAGCTTCAAAATCGATTGCCGTACTCTGAATTAACGCGCGATCGAAGATTTGGCAGTCACTTAGTGACCACTTTTGTCGCTTGGTCTCGACCAATTTTTGTCGCAGTGACGAGAATCGCGTGTTTTTTGTTTGTTTTTTTTAGCAAGCGTGAACGGTCCGGGCCTTTCGGGGATGTTTTATAACCAGGCTTAGTTTTGAACATTCACGTTCCATGCATGCGTAATCCGGCATAATCGAACCACGCAAAGCATCCACTTGCGCGAACGCTGCATTCGCACGCTAAATTGCCGCTCGGCTACGCGCAGCCGTCGCTGGAAGCCATCAAAACAGGCCATGGCCTCCGCTACCGACGCGCAACGGCGCTGCGGCGACGGAGGAGAGGTTGAGGACACGACGACGCTCGCTGAAAGCGTTGCAGGTGCATAGCACTTACATATTAGAATATAGCTGCAAGTACGCGTGCGAAAAATATGAAGCGAGGTGCAATACTCACAACGCAAACACGAGAAGCAGCAGTGGGCTCCCAGCGCTTTTTCACTTGTACGAGCCCTTTTTCACTTTTTCCCTTTTCACTTGTACGAGCCAGCGCTTTCATCGGTTCGGGCTGGCCGGGAAGCGGAACATCCGTATGCCTTTTCTGCAATGGTTCGTACATTGCGGAACGCAACAGCCGGGCATTTTCGGTGCTCATAAAACTCCCAACACGTTCACCGAGCTGGCGTGGTTACGAAGAGCTTCCCGTGGTCAACAAAAGTCACGGCGAGTTACAGGCGGCAGCACGCAGACACGCGCACACGGCGGCAGCGAACCGACTGGGGAACAAGATGGCGCCGCATCTGCCCCGTTACTATGGCAACGTGTGCTGGCAAAGCTGCCCGACGGCGGGAGGCGGCACGAGCTGTGTCAAAGAGTGGCACCACCCTAAACGACGAAGGCGCGGCGCGGCGTATGTAGGCTCCCCACACCCAGCCCCTTACAAGCGCCTATACGTTTTTTTTTCTTTTTTTAGTGCCTGGGAGAACGCTCTCTTCAGGCTGTCGAGCACGTGCTCCACCTCCGCTCGCCACTGCTGCATGGTGGTGCTGCGCGAGTAGACTACGGGAAGCTGGCGCTGAACGGCCACATGTATTAGAAACCCTATGTAAACTCCTGGGTTGGTGGATGCTGGAATCGTTAGCGGACATGATGGAAAGAATATTCGATATAGTGGACATAATAGTGGATATGGTGAAAGCTGTAGTGGTCATAATGGCTGCTGATGGCCAGAGTGAAAAAATAGTGGTAGATGGTAGTAATGGTGGCGAGCCACTGGTTGCGACAGTGGAAAACGCCGGCTGACATTGGCGATGTAAAACAAGTTTGGTGAATGACTTGGTGAACAAGCTGGATGACGGTGGTGTGATGGAAACTTGGTGGAGGATGATGGCATGCTAAAAAAGTAAATGGCAGAATGTTAAATCAGTTACTTGTAATGTTTCACTGTAAAATCCGCAAAGAAATATGTCCACGATCGGAAGAAACCAACGCTGGTCATTACGATTTCTAGAACGCTTTTGTTTTCTTTATTGCTGCGGTGTCAACACAGCTTGAACTTTTGTGCAGCGTAGATTGTGGCCGTGAATGTTTACATTACGTGCTCGTACCTATTGTTCGACACGTGTGATGTCTTACCTTGTTTTACAAATGGTTAGAAAACAAGAGGTGTCACTGTGAACAGCGACAATATATGTGACACCGCCACGCAGTTATTAAGAAATAACTGAGCTTTAGTTCACAACTTCCTTTTTCAAAGTTATACCAGGATAGAACGGTCACTTGATGTCACCCAGTTCCCACTGTTCCCACTGTTCTGTGAAGAAATCAAGCGTTAATTTTGTTTTCTTGTTTTTGACATCAAACTTCAAAGTGTAACATTTACTTTTCTCTATGCCTATTTCAGGTACCGGTCATGGAATAATCATCAACAGCTGCCTAGTATGTGTATGCCGATACTTCGACAGGCGACGAGGAGCGGCGTTGGGCCTACTCGCGACTGGAGGAACCGTTGCAGCTCTGGTCTTTACCAAGGTCTACGAGTACTTGCTCACCGAGTATGGAGTTTGGGATGCGTTCCTCATCATTGGTGCGTTAGTAGGAAACGTTGTGCCCATAACATTGCTTATGCACCCACCACCGTGGGAGGCCATACCAAGCGAGAGAAAAATCGTCGCTGAAGGCGCCACTAACAGTGCACGGAATCCGTGTTGCGCTGCATCAACAAGAACAACTGACGAAGGCTGTCATGAAGCATACCTGAAAACGGAGCATATCCGGCCTGCGACATTTCAAACTGAAACGCTCACTCGATTCGGTCAAATTAACTGCGAGGACAGCATTAGGAGGTGTACTGCATGGAGCCTCAACGAAAAGCCAAGCATCATTAGCAGCAGAAAAGAAACTATCATAAGCACAACACATACCGCGGAGATACCGCGGCGTTGCACTCTCTCGTTCAGCCAACCGTCCACGACGTCCAGACGAGGAACGTTCTCCAGCTGTACAAACAAAAGTCCGCTGCCCCCGTATGTCGCGCCAGACTTGAACGAATTGTGTGCAAGGAGAGTAACCAAGAAAGGTGTCGCCGGATTGCTGCTATACATCTCCAACCAAGTTCCAAAGCACTCCTCAGGGACTCATTCAAGTCAGGCACGAAGACACACTGTCGCAAGCGTCAGTCTCTCGTGCCCACCTGGTGCTTCAACTGTGTGCAGCGATCTACCAAGCCACGAACCTTCAATTATGAAAGACGAGGCACCTACCACCACGACGTCGCTGCTTCAGAATGTCCTCCAAGTGCTCAAGAATCCACGATTTTACTTCCACGTGTTGAACTACGTTTCGAGGGGATTCTTTTTTGAGTGCTTCATGACAGTGGCGTTAGACTTTGCGCAAGACGCAGGCGTATCACGTGCAGACTCTGTGTACGTGCTCACATTCTATGCAGTTGCTGACGCCATAGGTCGGTTGTTTGTGCCTTATCTGAGTGACTATGGCCTGATATCGAACTGTGGCCTGCTCACCATCAGCTACTTGGCACTGTGCCTGCTCCAACAAGCGGCACCTTATGTTGCGGGGAAATATGATGTATGGGCGCTCTCGTGCGCATTGGGCCTGCCAAGTGGTTACATCATAGTTGGAGTGCCTCAGATCCTCTCCACAGAAATAGGCCCAAAAAATTTTCCAATCGCTTACGGATTCATGACCACGGCAACAGCTATTGGGAGCTTTCTGAGGCCACTGCTAATTGGTAAGAGTAATAACTTGTTCTTTTTATACCTATTCAGAGTAGAAAATAGAACATGGTAATAAAAGTGCTGCACGGTTTCCTTAAGTCTGTTAAGGACGTTCGGTGGCCCAGGGAGACTTGAGTAGCACAGAAAAGTAAATAGCGATGGCAGGAGTGAGAGTTAACTATAACAGTGTAAGAAGTGTTAATGAGACAAAGCAGTGTGTGCTGGTGCTTCTCGCATGCAACAGTTGCGCTCTAATCAACAATATAGTGAGCCAAACAAGGAACGTGTCGCCGTGGTCGTACAACAGGCGAAAACCACGTATGCGTTTCGACCCTCGAGTATGGCCTCGATTGAGCAGGCCATAGCTTGTCTAGACGGCTAAAATTTCTAAATGAAATGTGAGAAAGAAGTAAACATTTATGAGCTCGTTTTTATTGTTAGATACAATAATAATGACATCTAACAGACAAGATCTAACGGAATGAATGTAATAAAATACACGAACAATTCAACCAAAAAAAGCACAGCACACATAGTTTGTTGTTTTTCTAAATGTAGAGTATAGACTTCTACCTATAGTGAAAGTGAATTCTAGAGCTCAAGAAAGTTACACTTTCCATCCGTGAAATCTGAACCCACAGCCTTCGAATTCCTTAAGTGTTCGATGCTCTGCTACAGCTTTGCAGCTACGTAATTCTAAGGTTGTGGATTAGGACAGCCCCAACCGAAGGGGTCATTTTGCATCCTCTTCGATACCATTTCACGTTGGTGAAAATTTTAAACTACACTCATGAAAAACAACAGACAATGCCCCATATGCGTTCTCTGTCCTAATAGTCGCTTGATTTGAATTGTCGTGTGCAATAAAGAAACGAGTCCTTCGAACGATTTTTCTTTTTAATACGAAAGTGCTTTGTGCCGGGGTCCCCCACGGCTCATCTGACGTACTTCCGTTACGGAAGCGATGTTAGAAAATATACACTAAAATTACGACGAAAAAAATTGGCCCGAATCTACATGTTACACTGTAAATGTCATTGAAAGACGATAGTCTTGCGTCTGGAGAGAGTGAACAAAACGTTTATTTGATGTTCTGCGCAAGAAAATCGGTGAATGGTATTCTGAAGGCACTGCGTTAGAGTGCTTCGAGCGTGTAAGGGAGAAGAACAAGCGCATCCGGGCACCTTAGACATAAGCACCATCTGGCAGTTATCTCCAAAAACGAAGGCGTGCGTAACCGCGGAGAAATGTGCACGTTAGTCACAGAGGGGATAAGGTATAAAATGCAAAGCGATGGGCACGTGCCACCACCGTGCCGTTGTAGCAAAGCGTTGGAAACGCCTTCTTGAGCATCGCGTTGCACTTTCGGCGCAGCGCGTTAAACGCTACATTCCTTAGAATTTCTTTTGTGTACCTCATCTAGTATAAAGCAGACTTACAAAACATAGATATGTTGTTATGGTGCCTCAGGTATGCGCCATATTTGATTTTTCAATTGACAATCACACAAAGATGAACGCTAAACCTTGAGCAATATTGGTGGGCGCTGCGGATTGGGTTGGCCGTTTAATGCCGTTTGAGGAATCGTTAGGGTGGACAAACAGACAAAAGTACAGACAGACAGACGAAAATTTTTTCGTCGAAGGTCCCCAAGAAAGACTATCGTCTTTAAAAATAAAAGGCAAACATCTGTAACGCGAAATCGTACTAGCAACTCTTAGATTCTCTGCGCGCGGCGTTAACGACTACGCCACAAAAAGTACGCTGTCTGCAGTGTTAACGGTAAGCCATTTATATACAACATACGCCAATTGGGAGTCTTCAGAGCTTCGAAACTTTTGCGCGTTCTTGCTATCAGTGGCGAAATGGCACTACAGTCTCGCGTTTGACTGAGGTCTCTAAATAAACCAAGTTAAGTTGTTTCAAAAACAAGGTAAAAACAAGGCACAACAAGTAAAAACAAGATAAAACAAGTTAACTTGTGTTGTCTAGGAACTTTAGCGCTTGACGTGTTTTCACGAATCGCCACCCCCATGGTCCCACGCAGCGTGGTCTCTCCGGCGCACACGCTTATCAGACTCGTATTTCGGGAGAAGACGAAGGTCACTTCGCATGCGGCTACGGCCGCGTTTACGAAATGAATACGCTACTGACACACGACGCAGGAAGAATTGTGACAGTTGTTAGTCCACGCTTGTCCTGTGTATGCTGATTTCGTGCGTGTGTGCGCCGCAAGTTTTCAGTTGCTAGCGGTTTACAACGTCACTTCGCAATTGGCTGCTGTTGCTGAAAGAATGCACAATTAACGCTCAACTACCTATGTTAAAGCAAGTTCCACTTCCGTGTTTACTGATTAGTGTATAAGCAGATGTCACAGGTCCCGATAATTCGGGAGGCGATCGCCGGGCTAATTCCAAGGGCCGAAGAAGCGGCCCCCCGAACCGCACCACGAAAGCGTGGACAATTTAGAAGTGGTCCTTTTTGGCGCGCCAGCGGACGCCGGCTGTGGCCCAAAGAACAAGTCAGAGCCGAGAGTTGATAAACAAAACAAAAATTATATTCTCAATAATGGCAGATAAAAACCAATGCACAAGTATGCACACTCTACAATAGTTGAGTACAATATGTCACCAATCAAACAACGTACTACCCAGTACAATCAGCCACACTCGAAACAACGAACACAGACAACAGTGCGCACTACAATGCAGTTTCATGCATTGAACAACCAAGACACTTAAAGACTAAAGAGATAGAAAACCTATTCAGTCCAAAGTTCTTGGAACAAAAGTTTGGTAATACTCTTCCGAGAATCACTCACTCAAAGTCCAGCGTTGTTGTCGTTCCGTTGCCCCCGAAGTTTCTCTTCCAGGAAACCTCGCCGAAGTTTCTCTTCCAGGAAACCCCGCGTCTTCAATTGGCCACTCTCCAAGCTTCAAACTTCTTCGCCGGAAACACATCGGCTTCACACACGCAGCTGCTGTTGCCACGCGTCTTCGCTCGATAGCGGTAGACACACGCTCTTGCCTGTAGCTCGAGCCTTCACCCCTCAGGTGGAAATCCTCTTCTTCTCCTGCTTTGTCCCTACAGACAAAACCTTCACCGACTACACGGCGGAATCCCTACGCACTCTGGCGCTAATTTCCGTCTTCTCCTGATTTCCCATTTCGGCTGCTCGATTAAATACTTTCCGCGCGAGAATCCAGAAAGTTCTCATCATTTCGTCGGCTCGATACGCAGCGAAGGCTGGGGAAACGGCGAGACGGTTTGAAGGTCGTCCGCGACGGATGCCGCAACCCGGCATCACCACGCCCATTTCCATCTAGAACATTCGAGGGCTTGCTCGGGTGCCGATGAGAGGAGGTTCGTCGGCGAACCCACGCTTCCGAGGGGAGAAGGACGCGCGGCCAGGGAGTCTTTGGATGCTTGTTTTCTTTTTCTTTTTTATCGTTGACCTCGCGACGTCACTCCGGCGTTTCGTCGCGAGAATTTGGCGGCGCGCCCTTTTTGAGCGCTCGTTTTGAGACAGCAGATAAGGCAAGTTTTTTTTAGCTTCTAGCTTCATCCCGGCCATTTTGTAATACTTGACGCTCTATGTGGCTAGTGAGGGTTCCCGTGTGTACTGCAACCTTGTGCGAAGGTCGTCTCCTTCGTGACGCCCTTTAGCAATTAGACTGTTCCACACTCACCGCCTTGACTACAAATACGCAGGCTAACACTCCGAGTTCAACACACGTAAATACTATGCAAAATGATCAAGGCAGCGCCTTCTGTTGTAGCCCAATCGATAAAATACTGGGCATGTAGTTTGAAGTTTGTGGATTCAAATTGCAATGGCAGAAAGGGTCTTTTTCGGTCCACACTTATTCTTATCAGTTGACGTACCTTCGTTATTCTACAGATAAAAAACCCATAACAGCAAATGTGCACTCTGGTTTGCTTTACTTAATCTTCTGTTTCTTTTATTGCTTGCATCTAACAGAAAAAACACAAGATGGAGCACTCGAAAACTACGCGTTTGTGGTAGATCAAATCTAGCGACATTAGACATGACGAATGTTTGACGTGCGTGCGTTTCGTATTTAAAAAAGCAGTGACACCCAATTTGAAACTCGAGATTTGACATTCATTCTATTGCTTGGTGTGCATGAGCTTCTTTAGCGAAGCATGAATTGCGTCCGTTACGTAGCAGTTATTCAATTTCGAGTGCTAAGAGTGTCCAAGGCTCCCCAGTGCGTTCCCAGCCATGAGGCATCGACAGTATTTTGACGTTTTCAGCAAACGCCTATGCGAGGTCTCGGGAACCGAGTGACGATGGGCGAGCGGCGTTCACATTGACAATTCGAGTATTGTCATCGCGGTGCCTACCTGTGGTACTGTCTGGTGGCGACGCCTGGCTGCCTAGGAATGGCTTGATTTGCTTTGTTAGATTCGGAAGCATCTTATACTCGCGCCTTGTAGTGCGCCGTCCGCGCCGTCCGCGCCGTCCGCACCGCCTTAGTTGAGCTAATTCATTACGTCTGATACAATAATCACTCGTTCTCTGCTACTGCAATATTCACGCGTTCATCAAGTATAAGGTTATTTGTTGCACTTCAAAAGCATACATGTGTCCGAGTTAAAACAGTCAAAGTTTCACATTAAATGCACCAGGAAGGTAAAGTATTGGTACGGAAACCAGTAACACAAACATGAGCTTGTACGGTAAAGTTAGCTATTTAAAACCTACGCGAGCGTCGGTGCACACTGAACCATGCCTGTGTATTCCGGCATGTGTCTAACTCTGTTACCAGCCACTAAACTGTTTTAGCGGGACGGCTCAGTGCTCTCCCATAGTTGAGTACGAAGTACTCAAAATTGTTCAACATAATAGATGCGGAAGCATCTTATACTCGCGCATTGTAGTGCGCCGTCCGCGCCGTCCGCACCGCTTCTCGAACATTCGACAGCTGACGCGCGCGCATGCGCCGTCGCGCCGTCGCCTACCATCTGTGCCGCGCGCGCTTCTCCTTCGAGAACATTCGACAGCTGACAGCGCATGCGCCGTCGCGCCGTCGCCATCTGTGCCGTGCGCGCGCTTCTCCTTCGAGAACATTCGACAGCTGACAGCGCATGCACCGTCGCGCTGTATATATACTCAAGGTCGGCGCTCGCTCGCTCAGTTGCCGCTCGTCCATTGGTTCGTCGCAATAAATAAAACACCGCCCTTTCGCATACGTGCCGTACGTGTTCACTCATTTAACACCCCATTTCACAACCACGTTAACCAATTTAGCCATCGACCCAAGTAAGTCGCAATTTAACACCCGTTAACCAATTACATGCTTCCGCATCCTCCTCAGTGTTTCCCCGAGGGAAGCTGCGGGCAATTTTTGTATTTCCCTTGTTGCGACCAGTGCGTTTTTCTGAATCCCGCGTTTTCAGTGTCCCGCATCGGTTGATTTGTCGTGGAATTGTGATCGCGAACGTGATAATTTGAAGCTACGGTCGTCGCGAAGAAGTAACACGCACGCAGCGTTCGCACGTCTTACCAGCAAGCATGGCCCAGGCGTGCGTCTCCAGCTTCGTCGCTGCTTGGTCCGGCGTCGATTATAGAATCACTATTTAGAAGAGGATCGAACCGAATGTGATTCCTCAGGCAACGAATCACTGCAATTTAATATTCTTTCGTGTATTCAACTTCGCTTGTGGGCACTCATGACGGCTGCGACGACCATGGAGGTAGCGAAGACATGTCTATATACACGCACGTGCTGAGCAGACGACATGTTAACTAATATCCACTAAAGATCGCGTCTTAATTTCACGTGGCCATGTGATCAGATGGAGTGCGACCGTGAAAGGTGACCACTTGGCAGTGTTGGCAGCACTGAAAATTAGTGGGCTTTGCAGCCGTTTTGAATGGTGTTCAATAATGGGCTACTAATCAATATTGCATATATTAAACTGTGCTGCATAGTTTGTACTGAATCGTTAGAAGGGGATCGATAACTACGCGTTTACGCAAAAAGCACGACATGCGCAATAGTTTTGTCACTGCTCCTTTAATATTAGCGCTCAAAATTAGGCAAGGGCTGCCCGTGAGAAAAGACACTCCCTTGTGAATCATTGTCTTTCCACTCTTAGCGCCCGACAAGCACTGGGCTCTAAACTAAAGCTACGCTGCGCTCTCAGGTCTACTCCCGGTTCCTTTAGAGCAAAAAAACATAGGCACATGTGCTTTGGGTGACAAACGCGTCTCGTAACTCGCTCGTGATGAGAAAAACCACGACATTGCACAATCCGTAAAGTGCTATGCTGTTCCGATTGACTCGAGTTTTCACTTTCGGTGATACGGTATGTTTCAGGCAATATCAGCGTTTAGAAATCTGGAGTGTCCAAGTTTGTAAAAGATTACCTCTGTGACACAGTGCCAATTGTGTGAAAGGGAACTGCATATGGCGTCTCTGAAGGTCCTGGTGTCGCCTCCATTTCAATGAAATTGTTCCCCAGAAGAGTTGTATTGATTAAAGATTGCCCGCAGCTTCCCTCGGGGGAACACTGAGGAAGATGCGGAGCATATAATTGGTTAACGGGGTGTTAAAGTGCGACTTACTTGGGTCGATGGCTAAATTGGTTAACGTGGTTGTGAAATGGGGTGTTAAATTTCGACTTACTTGGGTCGATGGCTAAATTGGTTAACGTGGTTGTAGGAGGGGGTGTTAAATGAGTGAACACGTACACACGTATGCGAAAGGGCGGCGCTGGTCGAAGGGACGGCGATCATTGTGTTTGTGGATTCGTTGGAATTCATTTCACCGCGACCTTGGACGTCGACGCGCCGTACAAACCAACCGACGAGCGGCAACTGAGCGAGCGAGCGCCGACCTTGAGTATATATACAGCGCGACGGCGCATGCACTGTCAGCTGTCGAATGTTCGAGAAGGGGGAGAAGCGCAACGGCGCATGCGCGCGCGTCAGCTGTCGATGTTCTCGAAGCGGGATGGCGCATGCGCGCGCGTCAGCTGCCGATGTTCTCGAAGCGTGACGGCGCATGCGCGCTACATTATACAGCTAGCGAATGTTCGTGAAGAGGAGAAGAGCACGCGGTGTGTAGAGGAGGAAGGGTTCACAGATGGTGGAGGAGTGAAGCGCGCGCGGTGTGTAGAGGAGGAAGGGATGCACAGATGGTGGAAGAAGGAGGAGGAAGCTTGCGGATGGCGCCGCACTACAAGCCTCGAGTATTAGATGCTCCGCATCTAAAATTCAGAATTTCTTTGATATTGACAATGCACTGTTATTCGTTTCATTCGTTCTTTGGGTATGACTGAAATCAGAAAGAAAGTGCTATCTGTGCTATTATTAAAGGGAGCACGGATCAGCGAGTCTGGGGAAAGAGAAAAGTGAAAGCGAAAATTCCCAAGCATTTCCCCGAGGGTGAACATGGATAAGTGCGAATGCACGGGGTGATGCTATGAGGGGCATTTATTAATTCGCACTATTATAATTATTAATCACACTATGGTGCCTTTATGGTGTAATGGTTCCTGGGAATCGCAATTTGATCACACGGGGGAGTTGACGTTAACTCACTGGCGAATGCCAACGGATTTTAACTTTACTCCCCCTCATAGCATCACCCCGTGCATTCGCACTTAACCATCTTCACCCTTGGGGAAATGCTTGGGAGTTTTACTACTGATGATGATGTATAAAGTGTAAATAATGAATTTAAGTGTTGTTTGTCATGAAACATTTGTACACAGATACATTATATAAGATGTATTATTCATTTACACTTCACGACGCGTCCGGACGAGCAAAGTCCAGGGCTCGCACCCTCTCCCGCGCGGCACGTTCACTGGCTGGAACGGCTTCGGGAACGTCCACTGGCTGTTGACGATTGCGAGCAGCGTCTTGACGCCGGCCTTCATCGCCCTTCTCCGCCTGACGCTTGCGTTGTCGTTCCGCTTTTGGGGCCGCGTTCGCGGCTCGATGCTGACGCCTCATCTCGGCTTCGCGAGCGCGCAGTTCACCATTCGTTGAACGCTTCGCCCGCTTGTCCTCGACCTCACGAGCGTGAAGTTCGGCATCCTCTGCACGCTTCGCTCGCTTGTCCTCGGCATCGCGAGCGCGCAGTTCAGCATCCGCTGCACGCTTCGCGCGCTTGCACTCGGCCTCACGAGCACGCAGTTCGGCATCCGCTGCACGCTTCGCCCGCTTACGTTCGGTCTCACGAGCCCTTCGCAGCGCCGCCTTGTCTTCCAACGTCGACGAAACCACCGCGGTACCGTCACCTCCAACGACGGGTGCAGTGCTGTCATTCGGTTGTACTGCATTCGTTGTTGATGGTAGCGTTGCCTCCGGGACATCCATCGCACGACCCGCTCTCGACGAAGACTGAGAGAGAAGGCGGGCGCGCGAGAGAGAGGGGTGCGCGCGCAGCTCCAGCGAGCAAGGAGAGCGGAGGAGCGAGCGAAGGGAGAGGGTGTATAAGGCGCGTTACTGACACCGATATCAGCGTCGCGTCCGTGGCTTATTCGGTAGAGCGTCGCGCTGCGGTCCGCCAAGTCCTCTTTCTTTTAAAGATAGAGAGAAGACTGCGGACGCCGCCGACGGCGGTGGATGGTTTGGGGTCGCTCATAGACTGTATTCACACTTAAAAAATGAAATCGAGCAAAGAAGAGGAGAGAGGGGAGTACAGCGGTCCCATTTGAGATGAAGGGTAGGTGGACCATGGAGCAGGCTCTATACACAATGTGCTCTAGAAAGTATATTACCACCTTGAAGACCTGACTGTGTTGGCACATAAAAAACGAAAACAAATTGCCATGTGGTGCGCATTTTGTCTGTTTTGTTTCTAGTTTCCTGTAGAAAACAGTGCCAAAAATACAATATGAAGAGTGGACGCAGACCATGGCACTTCTGAACAACCAAATGTGTTTTATTCTTCCAGTCCATCTTTATGTACGCCAACATGATCACAAAAAAACAGGAAAAGGAAAAATACAGCCTGCGCAGAGGCAATAAAAACGATCAACGGGGAAAAAACGTTTCCTTCTTTTACAAAAGAATTGAGGGCACGCTTGCAAATGCTTCGCCACCGTTCTATATTTGATACGCTTTATAAATGAGACGCACGCCTTCGCCTTGGTAATATGACGGCAAAGTTTATTCTTTAAAAGATGTACTAGTAGCATACATGAGAATCCAAGGGAATCGGCAAAGATGTCGAGGTACTCGGAGATGCCTCAATCCTGAAGAACGTGGCTGATCTGCTCAAGCTCGAACAAAAATTTTGTGAGCACTGTGATTTGGCCAAAATGGAACTACTCCGCCTCGTCTGAACAGCTGCTGGTAAAACAAAGACTGATTAATTGACTGGTGATTCAGGGTAGGAGTTGAGTGCTTGTCTCCGAAGGTTAAACAAAAATTTGGCAGATCCAAATTTGAAGAAGGAAATGCCCAAATGTGAAGAAGGAAATGCAAGTGCTGAGGCAGATGGCCAGAGACGGTTCTACCCACAGGGAGGCTGCTGCCAAAGTGCGACGTCGGCGTTCGCGCCATAGGAAAACTCCTAGGACATCCTCTGCCAAGGCCAGGGATACACCGCTACCCCATATCACGCACTCACCACCACAAGCATCAACAAGTGCCAACAACAAGCATCCTCAGAAAGACGCAAGAAACATTGACCCTGACGCGTGGCCAGCGCTGCCGTCAGTGACACCGCCAGTAGAACGGCAGCATCGCCCACTGAAAGCTACTTCAGAGCGAGTAAGTCATGACAGTCAAGATAACGAAATAATAGACGTGATTAAGACCCTCATGAAGACAATTCGAGTACTCCTGAATAATATTCAGACTCCGGCTGCTCACAGCGCTCTTCAAATATTGGACGCTTTGAATCCGGTGCTATCAAATCTACAGAAGCACCATGGCTCTTTCCCTGCAGCCCTTCCGTAAACAAGTGAAAGAGGCATCAATTTTCCAATGGAATGCCCGAGGTCTTAAACCCCGCATTTCGGATTTTCGACCATATGTTTTCAAGAATCAGTTTCCAATTATAGTAATTTGTGAACCACGTCTTCACAATGCTATAAGACTTTCTAAATACGAGGCTTTCAGATCTGCAACCCGTAACGAAACCAGTAAGGTCATTGTTTACATCAGGTGCGAACTCACATATATTGAGCATCCAGTAACACCGGACTACAGCAACCAATACGTGTGCCTGACAGTTAAGCGTAAGAACGTGCACTTCACGCTAGTGGCAGTATATATTTCGCCTTCAGGCCGCTTCGACTCAGCAAGATTAAGCGCCATTATATCAGCGACACCTGGGCCATGGATTATTACCGGTGATTTTAACGCTCATCACCCCCTGTGGGGAAGCCAGAAGATGGACCGTCGGGGAAGAGATGTGTCCTCCTTCGCATCTGACCACCAACTACATTGTTTAAATGACGGCGCTCCCACGTTTTTACGGGGTCTGACATATAGTAGCTGTCTCGACCTAACTTTTGTGTCGAGTAGCCTGAACACCAAGGTGCAGTGGTTTGCGGACAATGGAACGCATGGCAGTGATCACATCCCCACCTATATAAAAATCAAGGGGCTAAGCAAGTCGCAAATCGCACCCACTTCCCGGATAGACTGGTCAAAGTACAGATCATCCACAGAGAAGCAATGCGAGAGAAACCAAGAAGGCTCTCTTGAAAGCCTAGAAGGTATAATGAAGGCCGCTATTCAAGAGGCAACGTTTAATTGTGGACCTTTGCCAGATTTTTGCAAATATGAGGTGGAGTTGGAGCGACTTCGCGCAATCCGTCGTCGCGCCGAACGACGTTATAGGCGCACGAAATCCATCTACGACTTGAGGGAAGCGAGACGTCTACAAAAGAAAATTCAACGTCGAACCAATGCACTACAGTCGCAACGATGAAAGTCACTATGCGAGTCGCTCGATCCCCACAAACCTCTTTCGCAAATATGGAGAATAATCCGCTGCCTACGAACATTGCCACAACAGAATTGTCTGTTCAAATGCCTTGCTCTCCACCAAGGCCGGCGTGAAATCGATGTAGTGGAAGACTTTTTTTTTTTTTTTTTTTTTATTCAAGTACCCTAAAGGCCTGGGTAGGCATTACATAGGGGAGTTGTAACACAATAAAGCTGTTACAATTACAGTGTACAAATTGAATAACAAATACAAACGATTGATACAATTATATATAAATATGCACATACGCTATACATATGTAGAGATATTATTACTTAACAGAACAGAGATGCTACGTGGAGGAAATAAAGAAAGTACTACTAAAAAAGAAACAAAAAAGAAAAGAACAGGACAACAAAACTCTAAGGAAAATTTTCGCAGTGTTCAAAACAACAAAAGGATGCAAAGAAAGGATAATTCACGTTCATTGAAATACCGCGTACAAAGAACAACGACGACAAGTACAACAAAACAGATATGCACAAGAACAATATTAACTTTCATTAAAATAACTTTTAAGTTTATTCATGAAATCTTCATGATTATGGGAAGAAACGACGTCGGCAGGTAGCTTGTTCCAGTGATATATTGCGAGAAAGAGGGGGGATTTACTTAAGAAGTTTGTTCGAGCAAAAACGGGTTGTACTTTAAAGGGGTGATCCAGGCGCGGAAAGATACGATGGGCGGCCGTGATGTGGCGTGCGCGGAACGATGATGATGAGTGATAAAGTTTGTGGAAATGAGATAGAAGTGCTATGATTCTTCTATTCTCTAGGGTGCTTAGATTCAGAGATTTTTTTAGGTTAGTTATGCTTGATGTTCGTGAATAATCTTTGGTAATGAAGCGGGTTGCTTTATTTTGAATTGCTTCGAGTTTGTTGATGAGATAAGACTGGTGCGGGTTCCAAATAAAAGATGCATATTCTAGTTTTGCGCGAACCAACGTCGCATAGGCCAATAATTTAGTAGACTTGTTTGCCAAATAAAGGTTACGCCTGATAAAACCAAGAGTTTTGCATGCACTGCTACAGATTGCTTCGATGTGGTCACTCCATGAAATGTTAGAAGATAAATGAACTCCCAAGTATTTTATTGTATGCGCACGCGCGATGACTGAGTCATTTATCAAATAATGAGTAAGCGTAGGATTAGACACTCTAGTGAAGGCTACAGCCTTAGTTTTCGAAGTATTTATCTCCATTTGCCACTGTTCACACCAATCTGCAATTTTCGCAAGGTCAGATTGCAAAGCGTCACTATCAGAGGTGGTAGTTATTCGTCTATAAATTACGCAGTCATCTGCGAATAATCGAACTGTAGATGAAATGCTATTGCTGATGTCATTTACATACAACAGGAATAAAATAGGCCCCAATACAGAGCCCTGAGGCACCCCTGACTTGACCAGTGATCGTGAGGAAGAAAATTCATTGGCAGTTACAAATTGGTACCTGTCGGTTAAGAAATTCCTTATCCAATTCACAACCTGACTATGTATATTAAAATAGCGAAGTTTTTGTAATAAACGGTTATGAGCTACCTTATCGAACGCCTTGGCGAAGTCGATAAATATGGCATCTATTTGCGATGAGTCATTAACAGCTTCGTAAATGTCAGAGACCAGCTCGAATAACTGCGTCTCGCAGGAGCGACCCTGTTGAAAGCCGTGCTGGTTGCTGAAAAGATGGTTGTGCTTTGTTAGGTACTTCATGATTGCCGATGATATGATATGCTCTAATAATTTACATGGTATACTGGTCAGCGAGATTGGTCTGTAGTTGGTGACAGATGACGGGTCTCCGGATTTAAAAATTGGCACTATTTTAGAAACTTTCCATCCGTCAGGAACGCATCCTGACTGAATCGATTGCTGGAAAAGGCATGCAAAAATGGGAGAAATAACAGGTTTAGTTAACTTTAGCAGTTTAGGACAAATACCATCTGGACCAGGAGCAGAGCTGCTAGAAAGACGATCAATAGCAGCTTCGATTCCCTTTTCAGTGATCACGATGTCCTCCATGATGGAGGTAACGGAGCCGAGGTGAATATTGTCGGTAATAGGAAGCTCACGAGAAAAAACAGAACAAAAGAAGGAATTGAACGCAGTAGCGACTTCAGAAGGCGGGAGGAACTCGTTGCCTTGCATTATCGATATGAAACATGAAGACGACGGCTTGGGGTTTATTACTTTCCAGAATTTTTTTGTGTTGACAGTTAACATGTTGGAGATGTCATGGTTGAAAAATTTGTCTTTTGCTGCCTCAATTTCGGTTTTGCATAACTGCGACTGTTCGCGATAAGCCTTCCAGGCATCGTCAGATTGTAAGGTTTTAGCTCTTGAATAAAAGCGCTTCTTCTTGTTAATGCATCGCTTCACGTGGGAGGTAAACCAAGCGCTCCCTGTAGACACAGATATGTGTATTTTTGGAATGTATTTTTCTTTGAGTTCGATTAGCTTGTGACAGACGATCATCCAGTTCTCATTGCTGTCGCGATGCTGCATGCCGTTGAAAAATTCTACGCAAAAGGACGAGAGTTCGCTATAGATCATTTCAACATCTGCACGTGCGTAATCATAAATTGTTTTCTTTTCATGCACGCTTTCTTTACGCGTTAACTCGAATTCACAATGGATGACATTATGGTCACTGATGCAGTCTAACACATTAACAGACATGTTTGACGGTTCGGTGGTAAGCACAAGATCCAAGATAGCATCCCCCCGTGTTGGCATAGAAACTATTTGGCTTAAGCCGTAAGACGAAATCACGTCAAGGAAGTCCTTACATTCAGCTTTCCTTGCGCCGTTATCGGCTGTGCCCGTCCGCCAGTTTATTCCAGGATAGTTAAAGTCGCCCGCGAGAATCACAGGAGAGCCAGGAAATCTGTCATATACGAGGCTCAATGATTCGTTTAGGCAATTAACGAAGGTTTCTTTTGAGTCAGGCGGACGGTAACAAACCCCAACGGCACAAGTTACACATGAAAGCTGGACCAATACCCACAAAATTTCAATACAGGAACCCGTATCAAGCAGACGCGCTTGAAGTTCTTTTTTTACTGCAATCATAACACCACCTCCTCGTGTTTCCGTTCTGTCCTTTCGAAACAGGATAAAGTTTTTAGTAAAAGACAATTCATGGTTACACACGTCACTCGTCAGCCATGTTTCAGTTCCCACTATGATGTCTGCCGAGCAGGATTCGACAAACGCACAAAGGTGATCTTGTTTTCGAAAAATACTTCTAAAATTAGCTATAATAATAGATAGCTTTTTAACTTCGGTTGCAATGGGGCGTCATTCATAAATCGCGGGAGCGTCTTGTCTCGGGATGGGGACCACTTTATTGCTCGAGGAATCGACGGTGAAAATTACGTTGCCCATTATAAGCTTGTCAAACTGCAACTTATACTTCTCATTTTTCTGTCGTTTCGCACGCGCGAAATCACGAAGCGTTTTTCTAATTAGCTGCACACGAGGTGAAAAATCCTCCTCGATCCACACTCGCGGGGTTGCCAGGTCTTTCAGCTTGAACGCATTTTTCAGAATATTGCTTTTGTCCTTGAAGTTTAGGAATTTGACAACAACAGGTCGAGTGCGATCGGGTTTGCGTTGCCCGACCCGATGGGCTCGCTCAATTTCACCTGGTTGAATTCCCAAGTTTTCCGTGACGAATTCATGAATGAGTTTTTCTGTATCGCTCCATTTTTCAGCGGCTTGCTCAGGAACACCCTTGAACACGAGATTATTGCGCCTCATTCGATTGTTCAGGTCATCTACAACAAGGTTGGCTTGATGGGTCTGTTTTTGCTCAATGGTTTTCAACTGTTCCTGAGACTCTTGCACAACAGAGCCGACAGCCTTGACGCTTTCACTTAAGTTGTCAACGCTCTCAAGACGCTCCTCTATTTTGGAGAGCCGCCTTTTGAGGTCTGTTACAGTAGTGTGAATGTCTTTTAGCTTGTTCGTCACTTCCTTTTGAAAACGTTCATTTGAAGCAGTGAATTCCTTTACCAGTGCCACCACTTGGTCAACCTTGTCAGGACCTGGATTAAGCTCAACGTCGCCCGCACAAATGAGCAAATGAGCAAGCGAAAAAAACACAAGCACTAGGCGTCCACCCAGCAAGTGACGGCGACCTAATGAACACGGACGGAGCCACAAAAGATTACATGATCCCGTATTTTTTCTTGGCTGAGTGAAACAGCCGATGCGGGCGCGGTAAGTGCACAAATCAATACCCATACTTAGTCATACATAGACAGTGTGCAATTGGGGATATGCAGCCAGCTAGAAGTTCAGCAAGGGCAAGCAAGTAGCTACACACTCACCTAGAAAACAGCACGTTATTAGCTTGAGGCTTTGGCTGCAAATCCCCACTCGGTCGGCGTGAGCGATCCTTTTTACGGCGGGGCTGAACTGAGGGTGCTTGAAGCACCCTCAAGCGATGAGCCAGGGTTGCAAACAAGGGGTCCGGGATCAACATGAGTAACCTACGAAACGCGCCGGTGTCCAGAGACACTCGGATGGACAATATGTTTTCTCTAGAGGAGCTTCAGGCATCATTGGCAGCATGCAAGCGCTCGTCATCGCCTGGACCCGATGGAGTCACTTACATGGCCCTTGCTAACCTAGGACGAACAGCTCTCCGTGCCCTTCTAGCTGTATACAACGACTCGTGGAGCAACGGTTCGGTTTCTCCTTCGTGGAAGTGCAGCCACCTTGTGCCCCTGCTCAAACCAGGCAAATCGCCTCTGGACATGGCCTCCTATCGCCCCATCGCACTTGCCAGCTGTTTTGGAAAGGTGATGGAGAGAATGGTGCTGACTCGCCTGGAGTGGTACTTGGAACATAACAATATATACCCCGATGCTTTGACCGGCTTTCGACGTGGACGATCTTCCATAGACAATGTTGTTGATCTTGTCACGTCTGTACAACAGCAGAAGAGCCTAAAGAGATTATCAGCGGCACTTTTCTTGGATATTAAGGCTGCATACGACAATGTATTACATGAAACCATCCTGGACGCCTTGGGAAGCATTGGATTGGGAGGCCGCATTTACCAATGGATCTACAGCTATTTGAAAGACAGAACCTTCTTCGTTCAGACAGAAGATGGCGCAACAAGGCAACATCATACTTATCGCGGCGTACCTCAAGGTGGGGTCCTAAGCCCCATACTTTTCAACCTTGCGCTCATCGGCCTCATTGACGTCCTGCCACACTCCGTACATCTGTCGATATACGCGGACGACATCTGCATCTGGGCATCAGGGGTCACGCGTCTACACGTACGAGCCAGGCTTCAGACAGCGGCTACACTGACGTCAAACTACCTACAAGGACGAGGACTGGAGCTGTCATATGAGAAATGCTCACTAGTTGCGTTTACGCGCAAGACAATGACGCCATACCGCATCAGAATTAATGGACACACAATCAGCTATCAAAAGACTCACCGTTTCCTGGGAGTAATAATAGATCGTGATTTGTCTTGGAGCCCTCATATCGCTTACATGAAGAAGAAACTGACCATGATCACCCACGTCCTAAGGTTTCTTGCGGGAAAATCATGGGGTACATCGGTACGAGCCATGCTTCAGCTGTATGCTGCACTTTTTCTTGGCTTCATGCGCTACAGCCTACCTGTGCTTGGCAAGGCCCGCATAACAAACGTTCACGTCCTCCAGTCATTACAAGCTCAAGCACTGAGGATATGCCTCGGGCTGCCGAGATGCGCATCCTCAGCAGCGACTGTCGCAATCGCTCGTGAACACCCTATCACAACCTACATTCGTGTCGATGCTTTAAGAACGCACATAAGACATGCCACCCGGATTCAATCGCATCACCTTGCCTCCCTTCCAACTTCCAGGCCATGCTCTGCGTTCTGCTCTATTATTGCCCCACATCGCACGGTGATTCCCACGAACTTCACGCACGCAGCAAGACCGTCGTTACCATTGTGGTGTCTACATCCACTGGAAGCCCTGATAACCATCCCCGGAATGCAAAAGAAGAAAAATTTGTCAAATTTGGCCCTAAAACAAACAACATTACTGTTTCTGCATGAGAAACACAGTGGACGCATTCACATTTACACGGATGGGTCGGTCACATCAACAAGTTCAGCAGGCGCAGTGGTAATTCCGGAGAAATCCATCACGATAAAGTTCAGGACCTCGCATTTAACATCATCCACGGCGGCAGAACTCGCCGCCATTCGTGCCGCTCTGGAGTTCCTAGTTGAAGAACCGCAACAGACATGGTCAATATTCTCCGACTCCAAAGCAGCTCTCCAGGGAATTGCCTCGCCATATCGTCACGGACCAAACGAACAGCTAATTGCTGAAATACGACTGCTCCATCACCGGGCTATAGAGAAACAACATGACAGCATATCAATGGATACCAGGCCACTGCAGCATTGATGGAAACGACCGTGCAGATGAAGCAGCCCGAACTGCTCATGACGATGCCCCTTGTGTAGCTATACCATTATCAAGAACGGACGCCGCTGCAAGGCTTCGATCACTTGCACGAGAACTGACACTCGCTCAGTGGAATTCACCGGCATTCACCAACGTCCGCCTTCATAATTTGGACCCACACCTACAGCTCCGTCTTCCATCAGGAATAACCAGAGCAGAGGAGACACTTTTGTGCCGTCTGTGGATTGGGATGGCCTTTACAAATGCTTATTCGTTTCGAAACGGAATGGCCAGAAGCCCGACATGTGACAACTGTGGCTGCGCAGAGACTTTCTCCCATCTTCTCTGCGAGTGTCCCCGCTTCAGCGTGCCAAGAAAAGAACTGTCAAAAGCTTTAGATAGAATAGACTATCGCCAATTGTCGGAAGAAAGGGTATTAGGACACTGGCCGAGACCGCCCTCTGCACGCAAGGCATTGAGAGCGTTGTTGCGCTTTCTGCGGGCAAGTGGTCTTAGAGACAGACTGTAAACAGCGTCGTGGATCGTCTGATGACCTTCTCTCTCTTTTTTTTACAACGTCTTTTTTCGCTCATCTTTTATCCCCGTTACCCCCTTCCCCAGTACAGGGTAGCCAGCCGGTCTGAGAACTGGCTAACCTCCCTGTTCTTCCTCATTTATTCCTCCTCCTCCTCCTCCTTGGCAGATCCCGCGCACCTTGAGAATCAATGTTATGCTAAGCATTCGGAGAAAGGGTCACTGTATTGTGACTTTTTAAATCAGCAAAACATGAATAAATTGCAATAGAGATGTATAATCCTAGTACGAACAGGCATATCTTAAACAGTTACATGCTTACTATAGCGTAACTATTCTAACAGCAACATGTGTATTAGCAACACCATATGCAGTAATCTGATTTGTAGTGCTTGTGCTCGCGAGGAGCCAGTGGCCCTGGGCACTGCTAGATAAATTAGCTTCAGTGCGTGGCGCTTCACTACAAGGGTCACTAACCCGACGCGATGGTTGTATGATAGGAGTACGTATGTACTGTTTAAAAGATCGTATTGCCAGCGCTGCAACCAAATTGAACGTTTCAAAAACATTACGGTCTACTTGAAAAGCAGTTCACTCAGTGGTAGAAAAATTGATGGACACGCAGAATGCTGCGGTTGGATTCCTGCTCGAGACCATGATACTTATTCTATGCGTTCGTTGGGTGGGCGATGCCAACATTTAGAGGCAGAGCTCCTAATGACCAACATAGTTGGCGTTCATCACGCCCCACAAAACTAAAACCGATACCGAACACCTGTGCAGCCAAAAAAAGCGAAGTCAGCACTAAAGAACCAATTCATGTGTAATAAACTATACGACAGCAAAATACGGGATCAACCCCACTGTCCGGTTGGGTGTTCGTCCATGCATGTGTCCGTCCGTCCATGCATATTACCTCCGTTCATACATCCGCTAGTCAGACCATACGTCGGGTGGTGGTGGTGAAAACATTTAATAACCATTAAATGGTTACAGAGAGGTGATTGGGTTGGGGCCTTATTGGCCTCCTACCCTCACAGCACTAGGTGGAACCCCTATTCCGGGGCTCCATTGGCAAGCAACGCCGCCCGCGCCCGTTGAACCAGAGCCTCTTGGGCCTTCAGGTCTTGACAGCCGAGCAGGGCCGTCTCCCAGTCCTCTCTCGTGGGATTGGGGTTGGGGGGGATAGATGGATTAGACTGGCACGCCCAGACGATGTGAAAGGTGTCAGCCACCTCACCACAGAACTGGCACGTGCCATCAAAGGATGAATTGAAATGTTTTAGCACCGCCGGGCACAGTACAGTATTGGTAAACAGTTTTAAAAGGAGGCGCTCGTCAGCGCGATGCAGTCCCTTACAAGGGTCTGGATAGCGCCGGTGCTCCTCCTTGTAGTAATTGGTAATATCTTTGAATGAAAGGGCCGAATTGTCTGATTGCGAGTAGGCTTCCAAAGACAGGGAGATAGCCCGGGAAGAGAGTGCGCGGGCGGCCTGATCGGCCTGTTCGTTACCCCTGAGTCCTTGGTGACCGGGTGCCCAAACCAGATTTCGCGGAGTTGGATTAACGTATCGGCAGCTAGGTTCCAGTATGCGCTGAGCAAGCGGTGAAGCCCAGCCTAGCTGATAGTTCCGACAGGCCCCTCATGAGTCGGTGATGATATGTTTAGAAGAGGGATAGGTGAGAGCCAGAGCGATGGCAATCTCCTCCGCGTGTGTTGCGCTGTAGGCTTTGAAAGTGAGCCCGTTTACGGTGTTTGCGTTGTGTATGACTGCGGCAGTATACCACCCCCCATGGTGCGGGCCGGCAACGTGCACGTAGCACACGTGTTCCTCTTGACCAAAGTGTCGCTGCAACGCTTCCGCGCGCGCCTGGCGGCGACCACTGTGGTTTTCTTTGGACATGTTGCGGGGAAGGGGTCGGACCCGGAGGGCGCGTCTCCAAGGTTCTGGCACTCTCACCCTTTCCTCAATATAGTAATCGTGTTTGATGTGTATTCGGTCCAAGAGGCGGCGACCGGAATGGGTCTGTGCAAGGCGCGTGTATTGGTTAACGAGGTGGGCTTCTCGAAGTTCCCGGTAGGTATTCACCACGCCTAGGGCCAGAAGTCTCTGGTTGGACGTGGTGATAGGGAGGTCGAGAGCCCGCTTGATAACTTTACGGTGGATGACCTCGAGTTGATCATCCTCGTGTTTGCGTAGGTGCAAGTAGGGAGTCGAGTAGAGTATTCTGCTCGTTACGAAAGCATGGGCAAGCCGCATTGCATCCCTGCTTCGTAATCCGCCCCGCTTGTTGGAGACCCGGCGGACCATACGGCCCACCTGGTCTCCCACCGTGCGAAGTTTGGCTATTGTGGTGTCGGCCTTGCGTTGGTGGTGTATGAAGAGGCCAAGGACGCGGATCTCCTTGGCCTCACGGATCGGTCCCGAGGGAAGACTGATATGGAGCTGAGTTGTGTCCTGAGGGGAGGGACGTACGTGCACAAATTCTGACTTAGCCGGGGCACACTGGAGTCCGCAGTAGGTTGCGTAGTCGTCGACTACAGTCGCTGCTGCTTGCAGGCATGACTCCATGTGACCCAGGTTACCTTGCGTGGCCCAGATCGTGATATCATCCGCGTAAAGAGCGTGATGTATCCCTGGTAAAGAAGCCAATTTGGGGGGAAGATGAAGCATGGCTATATTAAATAGGAGGGGAGAGAGGACCGCGCCTTGAGGAGTTCCCCTCGAGCCGATGACGTAAGGCCCATGTTCCTCATCTTGTATGCGTATGTAGGCTTGACGGTCTGTAAGAAACTGTCTAACATAATTGAATGTTTTATAACCACAGTTGGTCTGACTGAGGTGGTCAAGTATTACCTCATGCTTCACGTTGTCGAATGCCCCTTTAAGATCCAAGGCCAGGACTACCTTGTCATTGTGGGGGCATTCAACAGGATCTAATATGTCATGGTGGAGCTGTAGAAGTATATCCTGGGCTGACTTCTGAGGGCGGAATCCAAACATGGTGTCCGCAAAATTGTGCTGTGTTTCTAAAAACTCGGAGAGTCTGTCGCGCACCATCGTTTCCATCAGCTTGCCGACACAAGACGTGAGGGAGATGGGGCGAAGGTTCTCCACGTCAATAGGTTTACCTGCCTTCGGGATGAAGGTCACGAGAGCTGATTTCCATTCAAGAGGGAGAGGAGTTTCTCCGTCCCAAATGCTATTGATGTATTTGAGGAGCGTGGCGTAGGCTGCGTCGGGAAGATTGGCCAACAGTTTGACCGTAACCTGGTCACGCCCTGGTGCAGTGCCACGCTTCATCTTGCGTAAGGCCGCCTGGAGGTCGTGGAGCTGGAACGGGGTGTCCAACTGCGTGTTCTTTTTGCCTGCGTAGGAGTATGCGGCCGTCCGGGGGTCCTTGGTGGTGCACAGGTATCGGTCCCTGAGCGTGTTTGCCAGCTTTGTTGTCGTTCCTGTAAAGTTGTGCATGACCTTATGTAAGTGACGTTGAGTTTCCGTGCGTGTTTGTGTTGGATCGATGAGAGCGCGAAACAGGCGCCACGTGTTGCGACCAGACATCTGGCGTGCAGCCGTGTTGCACCTGTCCACCCAGTTAGTGTCGGCTAGCTGAGCAGCATATTCCGCAGCTTGCTCCGTGAGTTCTAGGATGCGTTTCTTGAGGCGTCTGTTATGTTTCTGTTTTTTCCATCGTTTGGTGAGGCTGCGGCGGGCCTGCCAAAGATGGAGGAGGTGGTTGTCCACGTCCGTTTGAGTTTCCGTGAGCTGTATCAGCTGTTCGTGTTGTTTCAGTGTAGACGTCAGTGATTTAGACCAGGTGTCGTATCCCGACTGGAGAGGGTCTACAATAGGTAGAGTGGTGCGGAAAGTTGTCCAGTCTGGGATACGAGCTTGTGTAAGTGGGCGTTTTAAGGGACGCATGTACACGGTTGTGTTTAATACACAATGATCACTACCGAGAGTGTCCTGTGTGTTCAGCCAGTCGGCATGGCGTATGTTGCGTGTAATTGTGAGGTCCGGGCAAGTATCTCGTTGAACAGAGTTGCCTACACGTGTTGGGCTGGCGGGATCAGTGTGGAGGGTGAGTCCAAGTGTAGAAAGAAGTTCCGCAAGCTTCCTTCCACGCGTGTCCTCTCGTGGCTAACCCCATAACCTGCTTGGGGCATTGAAGTCGCCGACGATCAGGAGGGGGTCCCGTCCTGCCACCTGCATAGCTTGTGTGAAAGTTGCGCTGAACGTGACGTTCTTAAGCTTTGGGGGACAGTAAATGTTTAAAATATGAACAGGTGGGTCAGATCGCCTTATAGGCAGCACCGACACCATCGTGTATGGGAAAGGCGGTGTTGTGGGGAGTGTGACTTCCTGGGCGGTATATTGCTTGTGAACAAGTATACATGTCTCCGGGGTGTGTTGAAATGTAGTGTAATTTGTGAGTTTGACGTCCGTGCCGGGTTCCTGAAGGGCAACCACGGCAACGACGAACTCAAAGGTCTCAAGATAGAGGCGGAAATGAGCCCGCTTCTTGTGGTTCTTGAGACCTCTGCAGTTCCACTGTGTTAGTAACAACGGCTGAGTTGCTCTGGCTCGCGACCTAGGGTTGGAGGCCATGTTCGGAGATAGAGGGTGGGGTTGTGTTGTTAAGATTACTCAGTTCACTAGCACCCTGTGCTGACGTACTGGAGTCTTCAGAAAAGTCCGACTCATCTGGAGTCACTCTGTTAAATTTTGAGGGGCGATTAACGTCCGTAATTGGCCCTACGCGCTTGAGGACGCGTGGATTGTCTTGTATCCACTTTTGGATAATGTGAGTTACTGTTTGTGTCACCTGTGCGATGACAGTCTCCATATGACGCGCGATGGTGTCGTGGATAATTTTGGGGAGGTCGGCCAATTGTGTTTCTATTGAATTCACCTGGGTCTCCAGGGCCGCGACGCGACTCTCTACAGTAGTAGGAATCTCCCTGTCTGTTATATTTTCCTCTTCGTCGTTCAACGAGGGCTTAGTAGTGAGATTGGTTCTGAGCGAGTCAAGTTCGCTGGCTAGTTTTTCATTCTGAGGTCGCAAAAGGGCGAGCTCATGCCTGAGTTTTTGTGTCTCGGTAGTGCTTGTGGCAGAGGAAGGTGGAGAGGAGAGAGAGGAGGAAGAGGAGGCGACCTCCACCCAACTGCCTACCTTGGGTTGGTTGCGTGCAGCGCTGCCAGATGGAGCGCCGAAAGCTGGAGATTCCGCCGCGCCAGGTGGTAGCGTTGCCGTTGCTGCTTTGCCAGGAATTGGCGCTTTGCCAGTTGACCGGCGCTTTGGTTTTGTTGGGGTCCCCGATGTCCTGGACCCTGGTTGCTGAAGCCTGATGAATTTTTCAGTGCATTCGCGGGAGCTGGTGAGGTGCGGACCCCCGCAAACTATGCACGTTGGGTTGCATTCATGGGGGGCCATCCCCTCAGGACCAGCGCCCACGTTTTGGCCACAAAGACTGCATCTTTCGGTGACCGGGTTGGGACAGATATCCGCCCGGTGCCCCAGTGCACCACAGCGGTAGCACGCTGGCACTGTCTTCTTGTACTCCCTGACGGGAGTCAGTTCTGCGTTATAGTGGACGAAACGCGGAACGTTCCTTCCCGCGAAAGTCAACACAGCTACGTTGGAGTTCCCCAGCTTGCGCGCATAGACTAGTTCACCGCCACGCCACTGCACACTATGTTTCAGAGACGCACTGGTTTCGAGGTTGTGCACAGAAATCACGCCGCGACACACATCACCGGTGAGCTTGAGGTGACCGCGAAGCGGCAGCGGTCCTTTGCTGGTGTTGATTTGAAAGTCCGACAGCAGTTTCTGAACTACCTCGTTATTCTGCGTGCCACAGATGATGATGTTTTGCTCCCAATTGGGAGAAATGGTGATTTCATTCATGTGCTGCCTTCCGATGAGTTGGGAAATGGCAGCGCCGAGCTCACCTTGTTGAAACGCTGCCTTGAGGGCTACTGTGATGCGTGGCTTGAGCACGATCACGTAGTCGCCAGGATTCATCCTGACCGTTGGTTTCGGCGTCCACTTGGAGACTGGTGAAGTCTTTTGTGGAGCTTTAGGAGACGGAGCGCGAGCGTCTCCAGTGGCTGAATTGTTGAGAGGAGTTTTCAGTGCAGACGCTCCTTCCGCGTTTCTTCGGCGGCGACGCCGACCCTCGACGAGTTGAAAAATGTCGGCTTGCTCCGCCGAAATGGTGGATGGGCCGTCGTCTGATGGATTTGTCGGGATATACGACCACGACAGAATCGTAGGGTCGTAGCCACGTTGTTCAGGCAACGCCATGTTGAGGAGTTCCCATACGTCGGCGAGTCCATCCATGCGTCTAAAGTCTGTCCATCCGTTCATCCTATGTGTCCACCCATCTGTTTGTCCGTCCATTCATGCATCGTACCGTCCGTGCGTCCATGCATACGTGCACATCTCTATCCATCCATGCGTCTTACCGTTCACCTGCCCATCGACGACTTGAACGTAGACATCCACTTCATGGAGATACACTCATGTTTTGTAGAGACACACTAACTTTGTCAAGATTAGCCGACTCGAAATAAAGCGCACAATTTGAAGGAAGTGGCAGGCGTTAGTTAGGTGGTTGTTTTTTACCGAAAATTAGCTTGGTTGCCTATATCAGCTAGTAGATCCAGAAATTAATACAAAACACTGTAAACAACATCGGCGGGAGTTTCTTAGATGATGTGATGCGGTTGTATGCAAGATTAACCTTTCGTGCGGGTGTTACGTGGGGCAAATTAGGCGTTGTGCTAATGAGTACATGGTTCAAGCGTGCGAACGTGTTCTACAAACAAGCTAGAGACTGTCAACTGCCTCTTCATTGAAACAACTGCGGTTGCCACACATTTTCCTAAAATACCACTTTTTTCCCAAAATGCCATGGCGAACTCAGACGTCTCATTTCTGAAGCGTGCTATTTTACAACGGTGCCTTCCGAAGGAGTAAAAATTATTGTCCCGCTTATCGCTTTTATTGCTGCTGGAACGGCTGGCTCTTTTTTCTTGTTTCCTGTGTTGTGCGTCGATTTATTACGAGCCAGTGACACATTCAACAGTCAAGGTATAGCACTGATGGAACATGAAGGTAGACCGCGCGCACAGCTAACAACGGCGGAAACTCGTCGTATTCCTTTTTCTCACTACAATGGCCTCCAGGCGTGAAGAGGAGCTATCCTGGTGACTAAGGCGTAGGTAAGATAAAAGGGTCATAATATGGCTTCAGTCGGCTAACAAGCAATGTAGTGTTACGACCGCTATGTCTCAGGTCGTGGGATAGCGTCACAGAATTAACGACGTAGTTGACGTTGGATGAGCGGTCAAATATACAATAGCGGACACCATAACAAGAAATAAACTTCGTTGAAGGTCCAGGGCTGTGTGGTGGGGCCGGTAACCAAACGATTTAACCACTCGCGGAATGTTGGGGAGACACGCCATGTCATGCCGCAGATTTTAGGGAGCTTGTATGGCGGTCATAAGTGTAGGTGCAAGCTGCTGGGTCTTCTGCGTATTTGGGTGCTTCCAACCCCGTCATGCACTCCGAAGTGTCGGGTCGATAGGGAAGCATATGATGCGTTCTTGGTGCAAGAGGGCTCTCGGCCGTATAACAGAAATTACAGGGAAAAGCCAGTGGGGGATTGTATGGCAGTGTTGTAAGCGTGTGTTACGAACGGCAAAGCAGCATCCCATTTGCTATAATCTGAGGTGACGTACATAGTCAACATGTCACCGAGAGTGCAGTCAGCCTCTCCATCAAGCTGTTCATTTGCCGATGGTGGGCTGTAGACTTGCGGTGATCGATGTGGCATGCAGCCAAAAGAGTTTGTGCTACTTTAGAAAACGACACTCAGCCTTTGTCACTGAGCACCTCTCGTGGTTCGCCATGCTGGAGAATGAAGTTCTGCGAAATCAAGAATGTGACTTCGTGTGCAGTAGCGGCTAGAATTGCGGCGGACTTGTCGTAGTGCAACAGGTTATAGACTCTTACAACAACCCATCGATTACCCGAGGAGCTTCAGGAAAGTGGGTCATTTAGGTCTAGGCTGACGCGATCACAAGGACGAGCTTAATAGGGCAATTGTTGTAATTGAGCAGAATCCTCCTGTTGAAGTTTTCGGGGCTAGCATGCCGTGTGGGCATGAACGTACTTTCGGACGAAATGATACATTCCGGCCACGTTGCCATAGACGAGTATATATTCTCAGCACACCGGCATGACTATTCTGAGGAGCAGAATAAAAATATTCACATATTTCAGAGCTTATGTACCGGGGAATCATGAGTAGTCATTTGCGACAGTCGGGTGAATGGTTTCACCGGTAAAGGATGCAGTAGTGCACAAAAAAGCTAGCGGCGATGAAGCGGGCGAAAGCACTCTGACGCCGATGACGTTTACCGATCGCCGATACCTTTTGATATGGCTTCCGCTTTAATGTCTTTAGCATTTGTGTCACATATTGACGTCGCCAACATGGCGGTCGAGCAGCGTAGGGATTCTTCCCTTTCAGCTATGCTAGACTTCTTCGAGAGTCCAACCACGACCGCGTGTGGCAGGCTGTACAGTGCGAACGCTTAGCGAAAGCGTTGACAGTTGGCGCGCAAACTCCTCACGAACTAAGACCTTAATGTGGCTGGAGAGAGCCATTTCGGTCATCGCATCAGCGACAAGCATGAGACCAGAAAGTGAGTTTGCAAGTGCAACAGCGCTGCGCACCATGGCTCTTTGAAGTTCGTCAAAGCTCTGGCAAAGTTTGTCGATGACAGCGACGGAAGAAGTGTTGCGTGCAAGAAGCATCTCAAAAACATTATCCTCGATGCTCTATACGCTTTATTTGGTGCTTTTCGCTCATGGAGGAATTGACGCAGGCGCACAGGTCTACGACATCCTCTGTGTAGCTGGTGTGCGTCTCATTAGGTACTTGAGCGCCTGCGCGTAGGCGTTGCTCAGCACGGAGCTTTCTCAAAGGTGGGCGACCGAAGACATCCAAGCAGGCTGCCATCAAAGCAGACCACGTTCACACCTGACGCTCATGATTGTGCAAACACAGGTACACTACGTTTGCAAGGTAGAAAATAATGGCACGTAGTTTCTTCGGTAATCCCATTTGTTGCGCTCACTGACACGCTCATTGATCGAGAGCCAGTCTTCAGTGTCAGTCTCGCTTGCTGCGCTAAACACGGGAGCGTCACGTTGCCGCTGAACAGCGCTGCAGGGGGTGGGAGCAACGGCGGTTTCAGGCTCATTGTCGACAGTGTCCGAGCTGGTGGCGTTTTAAAAAGCTTGCAACGTTCGGTTGCGAAGTTCCAGGTTGAGGCGAGAGATTCCAGCAACTTTCAACCAGTGTCGTACGTCGATTTTTTACAAAGCAGCGACGCCTTGAACAGTCGAGGTATAGCACCAACGAAACACGAATGTAGAGTAGATAAAACCTTTGACTGTCGCACACACCCACGCTGCACACACTGTAATCCAAGCTTCTTGATTATGTGGCGCACACCCACGCTGGTGGATAGGCCAAAAATCGGATAGTTGTTGTTGTTGTTGTTCTCCTATTGTTAGTGGCGCATACCCACTGTGGGAGATTGGCCAAGAATCGAGTGGCTTTAAAATTTACTGTTCAGATTTAAAATGATGGAGGTATAACAGAAAGATTACCGATAGCCTATAGGCAAGTGTGGTGCTTAATGTAATGCATACAAATATTTACATAAACAAACTTATTCTTAGAATAGACCAATATTTCGATTTATACGTATATGATTATGTGGACATGTTAAGATAATGAAACTGGTTAATTAGTCAACCTATTAGTTTCATCAATATTGTCCCGGACGGCCGCGCATACCGTGCCATTAGAGAAACCAGAAATGGAAGCTCCAAAAGACAAAATGGCAAGCAGAGTCATTGTACGGCGGTCATAAGTGTAGGTGCAAGCTGCTAGGTCTTTTGCGTATTTGGGTGCTTCCAACCCCGTCATGCACTCCGAAGTGTCGGGTCGATAGGGAAGCATATGATGCGTTCTTGGTGCAAGAGGGCTCTCGGCCGTTCTCTGTACATCGGATAGTTCTTGGTGATGATGATGACGATGATGATGATGATGATCCTTGGATCATTTGCACCTACCCACTTTGAGTGATCGGCCATGAGTCGGGCGGATCATGCATACTGAATTTATGATTAATATTTAGTAAGAGCTAAAATAATTTTGAGATGATTTTTAAGTGTAACGTTAATTATGAATCATTGCAACTTCAACTCGCACTATTTTGTGTAATCTCGCAGACACTGAAGGTCTTTTGACTAGGAAGGCTGTATAAAGAATTGTTATAGTAGTTGATACACCTACTAAATCTTTTAAAAATATTCCTGTCCGAGTGCCCCAGCGCAAAGGCCCCAAATTATAGCAGAACGGCCGATGTAACTGGTAGACCACATTGCCGCCATATAATATAAAGGATTAAACGGCCGCAACTCGTCATCGTCCTCTTTCTCACGACACCTGTTCCATTAAAATTGGCATGGGGCATATATACGAGGACTGGACGCGTAAAACAAATATCGTTGTTATTGAGTGCCGTAATTTGTGTCCGCTCTTCGTCCCGTCTTTTTAGCGATGCTTTCTACTGAAGACAATGCATATTATTATCCGAATTGGCTACTTTCAGAGAACATTTGCGTTTTGGTTGCACTAACAACACCTATTTAATTATTTTTCATTATACTGAAGGAGGAGCGGTCTTGCCTCGACATTCTTTAAATTGTTTTGTTTGCTATTTGTGCGGGAATGAGTTGGAAGGAAGACAGAAAACCGTAGCTGCTTCATTGCTCGTAGTTGAGCCGTGTGCAAACCACCATTGGTCACTGTTTTTTAATGGGAAGCAGTAAAAAACTGCCCAGTGTTTCTTGTGCTTTGGCACTGTCTCCACGCTGGACAAGAGCTCTTAGAATGTCGGAAGTTCAGCGCGGCCGCCCACGTGCATACGATATATGCAAGGAGGGGCAGCACGGCCTATCTGCCACGGAGAGCCCGCTGCTCTAGAGTTGCTCTGGGAGTTACCCCTTGCAAGCAACAGCGCAGGGTGCATTCTCCGCTGCATTCCCCGCAGTGTGTGCTTCGAGTATTTTCAAGCGTGAACATCATGAATCAATCATTCGATGAAATCTTTATTTGCAAGGTTTTGTTACAATTTGTCGAGGGTCCTTCGGCGGAAAAGCTTAAAAGCGCCTGACGAAAGTAACACCTTGAAAGTGCCTAAAGGCCCGTTATGACAGTACGTTCAATTAGTATCGTTGTTGTCATTTTTCTCTGTATTCACGCTCTTTCTAATTCTCATCCCATTTACAAACGCAGGGTTCTTCCGGGACAACTACGGCAGCTACGATGGTTTGTTCCGCCTCATTGGTGGCATGCTTGGTTTATCCTTCGTGTTCACTCTTGGCCTTTGGATCACCGGTCGTTCCAAGCAGCGAAAGCTGGCCGATGACAACGCAGGCTCACCCGTAATAGGCGCCAGGCCGATAATAATTACTGAAGAGAAAAACACTCACATGTGAATAGTAATGAAGAAACTAGAGGTAATACCAAGAGTGCCTAACGAGGCCGCAGAAGGCGTTGGTAGGGTGACTGATTTATGGGTGGTGAGCCTCAGTTCTGTACACAGACAAACAAGTTTCAAGGCTCGAACAGGCTTAGTAGGGTTTAATCAAGCGTGAGTCACAAATGCGCAACAGATCTTGGGATAAAGAAAGCAGGTAGTTTTATGCGATATTTATTTATCTTATTCTTAGACAATATAGTCACTCGTGTTGTCGTGAAAAGAGCAAAAACTTAAAGGCAGTTTTAGGGTAACGACATAAATTGTGCGAGTAAATGACCAAAATGGGTGGCCATAACATTTATACGCACAGCAGCCACTTTAGTGGGTAAAATAGAACACACGTGGCTCAGCGTCGCATGCTTTTGATCCTCGTTAGAGTTCAGGTGAACACCTCTCGTCAACGCGCCAAGTCGAGGAAACAGAATAAAACGCGATACCATCATTCAGACAATCCTACAGTGCACCTAATTTTACGCATGTACATACGGAAGCCACAAATAATACAAACGTACGCTCGTCGCGTTAGACGAAGAAACATCACGAGGGAATATTATGAGAAGTAACAGAGAGTAAAGGGCCAAAGAAAGTACCGAAGACGTTATTTATACTGTAGTGAATAAGAAAGACGTTGTTACCATCAGGTCAGCTATTATCAGCACAAGAAGAAGGCACGAGATCGGCGATCAAGCACCGTCATCTGGGTTCGCCTGCGTTCCTTTAGAGCTACCACCCGCTTGCTCAGTCATTCAATAAACCCCCTTTACATTTGGTGGATCGTGCTGGGTAACTGCATCACCTACACCCTGGAACTCCGATCCCGCACCCTGCCGTCGACCATGCAAGTTGACGCTGCCCAACAGACAGCACCTCTCGCGGCTCCTACTTGCCCCGGCCCGGTTCACCAGCGAGACCCCCCGATCTTTTCGGGCGCCGAAGACCAGGACGTCGAGGACTGGCTGTCGTCCTACGAAAAAGTCAGTGGACCAAACAGGTGGGATGACGCTGCTAAGTTGAGCACCGTCAACTTTTACTTGGCTAATGTGGCGAAACTGTGGTATACAAACCACGAATCCGAGTTCGAGAACTGGGCCACTTTCAAGCAGGCAATATCCTCGGTTTTCGGTCGCCCTGCCGTGCGGAAGTTGCGCGCCGAACAACGCCTGCGCTCACGGGCACAAGAACCTGGCGAAACGTTCACCGCATATATCGAAGATATACTCGATCTCTGCAAGCGCGTCGATGCCGCAATGAGCGAAAGTGCCAAGATCCAGCACATTATGAAAGGTGTTGATGACGACGTCTTTCAAATGCTCCTGGCGAAGTCTCCTGGCACGGTGTCTGAAGTGGTAACTCTGTGCCAGAACTACGACGAATTGCGACGGCAACGAGCTCTCACCCGTCGTCCATTTCAGCCTAACCAACCACTCGCTGCACTGGACGTCGTACCTGACCACTCCCGCCTTCTAGCACAAATGAAAGACTTTGTGCGTGAGGAGGTCGCACGTCAGCTTTCCCTCCTGCCGTTTTGTCAGCGCCAAGAGCTCCCGCAGCAGCAGCAAGAGCAACCACCGACACCGTTAGCTCCCATGCTCCGACATGCACTTCAGGACCAGATTGCCGAGGCTATGCCAGTGCCCTTTCAGCAGCAAGTTGTCGCCGCGCCTCTTACTTAGGCTGACGCAGTAAAGAGGCAGCAGCCACACCAGCCCTCGCCGTTCAATGGACTGCCGCATGTCACCGCTCCTACTCAGTCTTCCGTCGCATGAGCTCCTCCCCTCGCTACCACAGCCTCGACTCAGCCGTATGCCGCGTGGGCGGCGCCCCTTGCTGCAAATGCCTGGCGAACGCGCGATAACCGGCCGATCTGTTTTGCGTGCGGCGGACCTGGCCATATCTCCCGATACTGCCGTCGTCGCGTGCCCGCCTACACAGACGTCCGACCACGAAGCAATTACATGGACCGACCGCCTTTTGGTTATGAAAGTTCGGATCGTCAGTCAAACACGTCTTCCAGTGACTATCCGGCAACTTCGTCTCGTCGCTCACCTTCACCAATCGACGCTCCTTGTCACCCATGCGTCCACGACCACCCCCTCAAAATGAGGGAAACTAGCCGTCGCAGTTCAAGGGGCAAGAACTGCGCTATCGAAATGTTCAAGTCCTCGCACCTTGCCGTCAAATATCGTCGAAGTTTTTGTAGACGGCGCCCATGCATACGCTCTTGTGGATACCGGTGCCGCTGTGTCTGTTATAGACGCCAAACTTTGCCGCAAGCTCCGAAAGGTGACCACGCCGCGTGATATGTTCTTACGTGCAGCAAATAGAGAACCTGTTCGACCTATAGCCGCCTGCACTGCCCGACTCAAAATTGCGGAGGACCACTACATTGTTGAGTTTATCGTCCTTTCCTCGTGCTCTCATGACATCATACTTGGCTGGGATTTCCTATCCCGTAATCGTGCCGTTATAGATTGTGCCCGTTCCGAACTTGAACTGCTTCCGTTCTTCGACCAGCCCTACGACCACACTAATCAAGCCGCGCACAAGCTAGTTGTCAAAGAAGACACTGACATTCCACCGACAACAGCTGTTTTGCTCCCTGTGGTCTCCGACGGCATGCGTGATGAAGCAGCATTTTTCGAGCCATCACGCCTCTTTCTAAGTCGGAAACCACTTCTGCTCCCTTATTCAGCCCTCTCAATTTCTAATGGAGCCAGTGCTCTCTGCCTTACCAATCCCTTTCCGCATACCATCAAACTGTTTAAAGGCGAGTCTCTTGGATGCGTACAGCCCATTGATAACGGACAAATTTTTACCGTGCCGCAAGAATCATCTCAAAGTGACCTCGCTGCCGTCAGTGCTCTTAACCACTCTCATCTACAAGCTTCAAAAGTGTTCGATTCGGCGATCGCAGACGGACTGTCACCATCTGAACGATCTGAACTCCTCCAACTGCTGTACCAGTACCGCGAATCTTTCGATGTTGTTCAACCTTCACTCGGCCGCACTTCTACCACTCTACATTACATCGATACCGGCTCCCATGCGCCACTACGACAGCGACCATATCGTGTTTCTGCGGCGGAACGCCAAGTTATTACCGAACAGGTGAACGATATGTTGCAACTTGGCGTCATTCAACCTTCACAAAGTCCATGGGCCTCACCTGTAGTGCTCGTTAAAAAAAAGATGGTTCCGTTCGCTTCTGCGTGGATTATCGGCGCCTAAATAAGATCACTCCAAGAGACGTGTATCCTTTACCCAGGATTGACGATGCCCTTGATACTTTACAAGGTGCCGAGTTTTTTTCATCATTAGATTTGCGCTCAGGGTACTGGCAGGTCCCCCTTGCAGATGCCGATCGACCAAAAACAGCCTTCGTGACACCGGATGGTCTGTATGAGTTTAATGTCATGCCCTTCGGCCTCTGCAATGCGCCTGCCACCTTCGAGCGCATGATGGACTCGGTTCTTCGGGGTCTGAAATTGCAAATCTGTCTCTGCTATCTCGACGATATAGTCGTCTTTGCGCCAGACTTTGGAACACATCTCGAGCGCCTCAAACACGTCCTCACGTGCCTGAAGAATGCTCAGCTCCAACTCAACCTCAAGAAGTGTCACTTCGCTGCTCGGCAACTTACGATTCTCGGGCACGTCGTATCAAAGGACGGTATACTTCCAGACCCGGCTAAGTTACGTGCTGTCGCCGACTTCCCCAAACCAACGACTATGAAGCAGTTACGGAGCTTCGTGGGGTTATGCTCCTACTTTCGCCGGTTCGTGCGCAACTTCGCCTCTATCATTGCGCCTTTGACCGAACTTATAGGCAGCACCACTGATATTTTGTCATGGTCTTCTGAGTGTGACCAAGCCTTCTGTACCCTTCGTCGTCTCCTCACTTCGCCACCAATACTGCGTCACTACGATCCTACGGCAGCAACTGAGGTCCACACCGACGCCAGTAGTGTCGGCCTCGGTGCGGTTCTCGCGCAACGCAAGCCTGGATTCGCCGAGTATGTCGTCGCCTACGCCAGCAGAACTCTTACCAAGGCTGAATCAAACTACAGCGTCACCGAGAAGGAATGCTTGGCGATCGTTTGGGCGCTTGTCAAGTTCCGCCCATACCTTTATGGCCGTGCTTTTGATGTAGTAACGGACCACCACGCATTATGCTGGTTATCGTCGCTTAAAGACCCATCAGGTCGTCTTGCCCGTTGGGCTCTTCGGCTTCAAGAATATGACATTCGCGTGGTATATCGTTCCGGCCACAAGCATGCCGATGCTGATGCACTGTCACGATCTCCCGTATCCCCGGACATCGCATCTGTTTCCTCGGACGACACGTTGTCAGCGCTTGACGAGGACACCATCTCTTCTGCACAACGCAATGACCCATGGATCGCTTCGCTTCTTGACGCGTTATCCGAGGCACCGACACTTCCAACCACTCGAACCCTGCGCCGCCAGGCTCCGCACTTCAGTATTCGGGATGGACTTTTGTACCGGCGCAACTATTCAGCAGATGGTAGGAAATGGCTACTAGTCATTCCCCGAACGCTGCGCTCTACCATCTGCGCGTCGTTTCATTCCGACCCGCAATGTGCTCACGCCGGTGTTTTCAAGACATACGAGCGCCTACGAAAAAGGTATTACTGGCGCGGAATGTTTACCTTCGTCCGCCAGTTCATTCGCGGCTGCCACGAATGTCAGCGGCGGAAAAGCCCGCCACATTCTGCAACAGGTTCATTGCAGCCACTTCCATGCCCAGACCGCCCATTCGACCGTGTAGGAATTGACCTCTACGGACCACTACCATTAACAACGGCAGGCAACCGATGGGCTATCGTGGCAGTGGATCATCTAACACGGTACGCTGAAACTGCTGCTCTCCCCACAGCTGCAGCACAAGACGTCGCAAATTTTATACTCAATCATTTTGTGCTTCGTCATGGTCCTCCTCGAAAACTCCTCAGTGACCGAGGGCGTGTTTTCCTCTCCGATGTAATACAAGCACTTCTTCAACAGTGCCATATGGTTCACCGGAAGAGTACAGCCTACCACCCACAGACGAACGGCTTGACTGAGCGGTTTAATCGTACTCTGGGGGACATGCTCGCTACGCATGTCGCTTCTGATCAAACAAACTGGGACCTCGTTCTCCCATTTGTGACATACGCGTATAACACCGCTACGCAAGTCACTACCGGGTTTTCCCCATTTTTTCTCCTGTACGGTCGCGAACCATCACACACCATCGACACTTTACTGCCATACTCGCCAGATCCCTCCGAATACAAGCCTGCCTCGGAAGCCGCTCGTTACGCAGAAGAGTGCCGCAAGCTAGCCAAGCGGCTTACTACATCCGACCAACAGCGCCAGAAGGAGATCCGTGACGACGACCATCGTTCTGCACCAACGTTCGTTCCTGGAGCACTTGTATGGCTTCATGTACCGCCCTGCGCCCCTGGTGTATCACCCAAGCTACTCTCCAATTATCATGGTCCCTACCGCGTGGTCGAGCGTACTTCACCCGTGAACTACGCCATTGAACCCCTCACGCCACCGAGCGACCGTCGTCGGCGGGGACGTGATATCGTTCACGTAAACCGTCTGAAGCCGTACTTTGACCCGCTTGTCCCCACGTGTTAGTTCGCCAGGATGGCTGCAACTTTTTCGCCGGGGGTAATTGTAGTGAATAAGAAAGACGTTGTTACCATCAGGTCAGCTATCATCAGCACAAGAAGAAGGCACGAGATCGGCGATCAAGCACCGTCATCTGGGTTCGCCTGCGTTCCTTTAGAGCTACCACCCGCTTGCTCAGTCATTCAATAAACCCCCTTTACAATACTAACAATGGTCTAAATCTAAAGAAAGGAAGCCGTCCAGGACGAAACCTGGAACCATTGAATTACTCATTTGTTGCCGTGCCAGTAGGGCTACAGCAGTGATTGTCGCCGCCGCCACTATTCATCGGATATTCATAGGCACGCAGAGTTGCCCTTGTGGGAACCGGGTGCACCCTCCACTTTGGTGCCTCGTTTGGCGCCCAGCTAGCACGAGTGCTGGCCCTGAGTAGTTTTTGCACAAAAAAATTGGCGACCATGATTTCGCCGCCAGGCATTTTAGTCCAGTGCGAGCCATACGTCGGTTTTTTTGTGCCCGGAGACACGTATTCGAACATTCCCGGTCAATGCCTTTCGCTTGTATCACGCTAGCACACTACACTTTGCTTCGCCGTTCCTCTTTGGCCACCCATGGCAGCCACGTCCCCTGTTAGCTTGAGATTCGCTCTGCATGGCCCCGGGATGGTGGCGGACCCCAGGCCTCGCCATCGGCAGTGTTGGCAAGTTCGGCAGGACGCCAGTCGACTCCTTTCCTCATCCGAATGAAAGTTTTCGATCACTTGACACAAGTACCTCGCACTTCTTTGGGCAGTCGCAAAATTGCGATGGTACTTATTTGGCCACCCATTTTCTGTAATCATAGATTACCACGATCTGTGCTGCTTGTCGTCCCTCAAAAGTCTTACCGGATGACTTGGTCATTTGGGCTTCGAAGCTTCAAGAATACACCTTTGCGAGTCTGCTGAATGCAGTGTTCACTGCGAATCAAGCAGGCTGTGAGAAGCGGCATAAGCTAGAAAGCTGCGAAGGTAAACATGAGCATAGGAAAAAATGGGATGTATGCATTTAAGGGACACCAAAGGCAACTATTAAGTCGACATTGATTGTTGAAATAGTGATTCAGAAGGCTTATAGTGTTAGTTATGTGCCAAGGAAGTGACTATTTTGCAATAAACTCGTGTTTTAGTGGTCCGCATCGGGTTAGCGCACTTCAAGTTACCCGCCTCAAGCAGAGTGTCGCACGTCACTGTTGCCGTGCACAACATTTCCCGGCTTCACTGCGCGGCCACCGACACTAGTAGCAGCAGAACTAAAGCAGCGGAAGCAACAGCAGCAACAACGGCCATTGAGTAAGTTCCTGCTACTGACTGCGAGATGGCAGACATGCTTGGTTCAACTGGGCCCCACTAGATGGCACAACCTGCCCAGTTTAATCAGGCGAAAATTGAACTTTTGAACCACTCTCGCCATTAGTAACGTCCGGTGATTCTATTCTCCATCAATAAACAGAAACCAACATGTAAAATGTTTTCCATGAATCAAGCAGGAACAAACATGTAGCATTTTATCACGTCTCTAGATGCACGGAAAGATCTTTATTTAGTACCTAGTACGATTGCCAGTGAATAATTTTAGACTGTAACGCGGACGTCATCGGGATCATTTTGCGAATGTCCCATTGTGGCGCATGTGTTCTCGTGCAAAGATATTCGAAGAAAACTGCAGCAGATCCGCAACCACCAAAGTTCTCCATTGATAAAGCGACAGAATCCCAATAAAGAAGGCTGTAAAGCCGGAAGACGAGATCTCTCCAATGCTATTCACCGCATGTTTACAGGAGGTTTTCAGGTTCCTATATTGGGAAGGGTTAGAGATAAGAGTTAATGAAGAGTAATCTTAGTAACCTGAGATTCATTGATGATGACATTGCCTTCATGCGTAACTCAGGGGGCGAATTGCAGTTCATAATTACTGAACTAAGACATAAAGTAGAACAGCACGTCTGAAAATTGTTGAGCAAAAAACTAAAGCAATATGCAACATTCTAGGCAGAAAACAGCGCTTAGCGATAGCTGGAGAGACGCTTGACTTTGCAAATGAATATATCTACTTATGACAGGTAGTAATTGCAGATCCGATCTATCAGAATGAAATAACTGGAAGAATAAGGATGGGGTGAATCACATTTCGCAAGCATTTTCAAATCATAAGCGGTAATCTACCATCATCTTTCAAGAGGGAGGTATTAAACAGCTGCATCTTGCCGGAACCTACTACGGAGCAGAAACGTGGAGGGTTACAAGAAAAGTTCAGAATATATTTAGGATAGTGCAGCGACCGATGGAAAGGAAAATGATAGATGTAATCTTAAGAGGCAGGAATAGACCGGAGTGGGTCAGGGAACAAACCGGGGTCATTGATATCATAGTGAATATGAAGAAGAATCGGACATGGGCTGGGCATCTAGCACGTAGGCAAGATAACCGTAAGTAATGACGGGTAACTGACTGTATTCCCAGAGAAGGCAAACGCACGAGGGGGACATAGAAACTTAAGTTGGATTATGAGATTAAAAGCTCGCAGTTATAATGTTGCAGCAGAAAGCACAAGACTGGGTTTATTGGCGGATCACGAGGGAGGCCTTTGCCCTGCAATGGGCGTAGTGAGGCTGCCGCATCTGCTGCTGCTGCTTCTGCTGATGATGATGAAGACGACGATGGCGATGTTGATGATGTTATTACTATTATTATTATTATTATCGTTATTATTATATTATTATCATTATTATTATATTATTATTATTATTACTAAAATAATATTAGTAATGATGATGATGACTAGAGCCAACTGAAACGTGTGGTTTTGGTGCGTATAGTGGTAAAGTGGTGCAAAATAAACTGTAAATATCAGTATCGTGTATCCATACTACTTTCCTATGATTACAAAAAAAACAAAAGTGATGGTGGGTGGAGCCATCAAGCTTGTGATTGCCAGCCTGTCACTGCTGTTCAGCGTGAGCAGTCTCGTTAAATGGTGTCTGAGAATCCCAACGCGATAATATAATAAAAAAACAGAATGGCGGTAAGAGTTTGCAAAAGCTACACAATAAGTAACTTGCACAGCCATAAAAAAGGTTGACATCAAAACAACAAATAGAAACAGACATGGCAAAGAACAAGCTTAATTTTTATTGTGCGAAACAACGTCCGCAGCTTACTTGCCAAGAATCTTGCACTGCAAGATGATGTCAGCCACTTTTAAAATTAAACAGAATTGTTTTACACTCCTTCTTGGAAGTGACACTCGCCATTTTTTGTGTTCTAAAGTCCAAGAAAAGAAAATAATAATAACTTGCGATAGCAACGGTTTATTGTAATTCTGAATTAAAATTTTTCATTTGCACGCGATGCCTCCTGGCCTCACTATTTTTTTTCACACGTTTTAGAGCGGCTTTTTCCTTGCCTCCGCTGTACAGTGTCCGGTAAAGAAGTTCTGGGAACATAATACTTATGAAGTCCGAGTTTAAACACTTACGTGTTATTGTACTGTACTTACATGTTATTGTATTGTATAGCAATGCACGACTAACCATTTTTCTTTGTTACGTGGACAGCCCGTGTTTTTATAGGTTTGTCAGCTTTGCGGCTAAGTGTTTTCACAACTTCGGGCCTCTACACGATAATGGTGCTCTTCGATTTACCGTCACGAACTCGCTGAGAAGCTGTGCCGCATTCAAATTTTCTTATGACTTCGGGGAAGTCTCGGACTACCCGCCGACTATCTGCGGTGAGTCTGAGATGGTAAATCTAAGAGCCCCGGTGATTCCCTGCAGTCGAATCGAGAGTCTGCCACTGCTGGTGGGGTGACTAGTGTGACAGAACCGAACTGTTAGGACGGGCTTTTTTGTGACGAGATTACACCATGTAGGTAGACGACGTAGAAATGTTATTTTTGAAGGTGATTGCGCCAAAGCCGTGCAGAGCTTCCACTACTCCGAGTAACATGCCGTACACGCATCCTAGAAAGGCAACTCGGTTGCTTGTCCGCATTCAGGCTCCGTTGTGTCCCCAAGTACGGTCACCGCGCAGCAATAAAACTGTCATTCGGAAGAGGAGGGCTATGCCCACTTTGGAACAGAAAAGTATCTACTCAGGCACTTAACTTCCATTCCCCCAACGTGCGCGGACGCTACTTTTCTATTGGGGCCTCCCTCACTAATTTTTCTTTACCAACGAAATAAAATTGAAAGATAGTGGGGCGCACTGCCATAGGTTTCGAAAACTGGCACCATGAGTATCGCCAGGGCTTGACTGAATGACGTTCTGCATGAGCGCGGCAGTTCTATTTATTTGTAAGACGGGATTCATTCTCTGCATTTTAGTCTCTTTGGCTCAGTTGCGTTGCAACTGTTTTTTGTGTTGCAACTCACGTCACTTGAAAAACGTTTCATGTTGCATTATGAAACATACAGCTGTGGAGACAGCCATAACTTAGTTGTATGGGATTCAGCATTTTGGCTGCCTTACACTCGCAGCTCCTAGAAACCTTTGAAGTTACTTAGATATAAAAAATAACTGATTTACATTCCCCCGAATGTCCACAAGTGGCTAATGCCTCTTACGGCTTGTGGTGAAAAGCCATATCTAGGAAATGCTGCTAGGAAACGGGAGTGTGCACAGAAAAAACTGAGGGGGAGGTGGTCACATTGCAAGTGCATCATTAGTCCTGCAATGCACATAAAAGTGTGACCTCTATTCCCTGTGAGATGAATTTGTGATAGTGCCTGTGTTTGTAAACAACAATCGTTAATACAGCTAAGAGAAACCTAGCTCATGACGTTGCACTGAATGTTTGTTTGCTTATATCTTGTAGGTATCCTTCCACCGCTTTCCGAAAGATTCAATGACATACAAGTGGCAAGATTCCTAAACACTTTGTCCACATCACATGTTCGGGCACTGGGAAACGTCTTGCAGTGGCCATCGCTGCAGCCCACCGCAGTGAAGCAAGTGTTCAGGAGTCGTACGGCCGTACGAGCGAACCCGTTGCCGTCGACCGCTCGCCCACATCAAAATGGCGGCGGGGTAGCATGAAGCAATTTCGCATATGGTTCATTGGCTGGTGAACTTGTCAGTGAAAAGAACCTTTTCAAGTCAAATATCAAAAGAAGGTATCAGCTTCACGATTAGGCACTGTTGAGCAGTAGTAAGTGGCACAAATTTGTGCCAGCTATTCAATAGAGAACTGTGACTAAAAGAAGTGCAAATTTCTTCAACAAAAATGTTTTCAAACGTCCACCGCTTGTGTAAAATGCAAAGATGGCCTTCTCAGCAAGTTTTCAGCAGCTTTGGTTTGACTTGTCTTGTTGTATTCGACACAGGGCCACATTCAGTGTCACTAGTCGCTGCTATATAAAGTGGTGACATCACGCGTGCATCGGTGCGCACATGCACTGCAAAAACAAACACACACACACACACCCCGCTCAAAACGCACTTCTAACTACACCTAATTGAGTGAGAACGAGCTTAAAGTCCGAGGATGACAGCTGTTCAGCTTCAAGTTTTATGGTGCCGATGTTTGGCGCCAGCCTGAGACATCCGCAAAGGTTTATGGGTTTGTTTTGTTTACGATTCTACTTGTCTCCTCCACCACAAGTGTGTAGCTGATGATCTTTGCGCACAACCTTATAGCTGCTCCGGTTACGTGCGAGCTCCACACGTAGCTGAGGCGCCATGTGCTGGCTCCGGCTGCAACGCTTCTCCTCGTGACAAAAAAACCATCGGAGCACATTCTGGCATAGACTATGGAGCTGCGCAAAACGTTTTGGTACGCCACATGATATTCTTCTTTGACAATGTGATGTACTCAACTGCAAACAACATGTTTGGATTCATATTTTGGAAGGCAGACCTATGCGGCTTTGGTTGGGAATCTGATTATTGAAGAGAATATTCACATCATGGGCATAAATATATATATATATATATATATATATATATATATATATATATATATATTGTAATAAATTAATGAATCTTAATAACGGACGCTCTGCTGGCAATGAAGAAGACGATGATGATGGGTGGCTGTTGTAGTAGCTCGCGTACGCCGCTCGCCATTAGCCAGACCTGCCTGATAAAGCACATTTTTCCAAGCTGCGTCTGACCCTTTTTCGACGTACAACACCTCTATTTTAAGTGGTGGAGGAGCCGGGGTTCTCATCAACCTGGAACTTCGCAATCGGACGCTACCCTCACCGTTCACCATGACTGCTCCTGGCCCTTCTCAAGCTGCCTACCAACGACCGTCTACTGTACCGGCGTGCCTCGGCAACGCGACCCACCAATTTTTCGCGGCAACGACGAACAAGACGTCGAGGACTGGCTCGTCGAGTACGAAATCGTAAGCGCTTCCAACAAGTGGAACGCCTGCGATAAGCTCACAAACGTGCGCTTTTACCTCGCTGATGTGGCCAGCCTCTGGTTCAAGAACCACGAAGGCGAAATCACCAATTGGTCCGCCTTCAAGACCACCATCGCCGCGGTCTTCGGTCGTCCCGCCTTGCGCCGGCTTCGCGCGGAACAGCGTCTTTGTAGTCGAGTCCAGCGCAGGGACGAGACCTTTACAAGTTACATTGAAGATGTCTCGTCTCTTTGCAAGAGCGTCGATGAATCTCTAACGGAACGCGACAAAATCAAGCACATCATCAAAGGAGTTGACGACGATACCTTTCAGATGCTCGTCGCTAGAAATCCACAGACCGTCACCGATGTTGTCCACCTCTGTCAGGAGTACGACGAGTTGCGTAAGCAGCGCATCTCGACGCGCAGGGCCACTGAAGATACGGCTGAAGTTTCCGCCCTCGTGCACGACGTCGCTGCTGATCACACCGTCCTGCTGCCCCACATCAAGCAATTCATTCGTGAAGGAGTTGCGCGTCAGCTGTCTCTTGTGGCCGAAGCATCCGCGCCAGTGACCTCGTTAGACCCACGTCTACACCAGGTCATTGAGACACAGGTCACGGAGGCATTGCCTCCATCGCCATCTGTCCCTACGCCTCTGACCTACGCTGCCGTCGTTGCTAGACCCCCAGCCCCACCTGTCTCTGGCGCATAACGGGGCACCGGGCCCTCCTACCCTACCACGCTGCCTACTTACACGGCACCCCATCCCGTTTCACCCCCAGCACCATCTGTCGTTAACCCATGGTGCACCTTGGATAATCGACCCATCTGTTTCGCATGCGGTTTCGTGGGACATATAGCACGCTACTGTCGCCGTCGCAACTTCCAGCCTCCAAACGATGGGAATTCTGCAAATTACCAGGCTGGCCAGAATCCCCAGCGACCATCTTCTCCTATCACCGACTCATTGTCCCCACGACGCCCTGTCGATTCTCGCCGGTCGTTACCACCGCGTCGCCGATCTGTCTCCCCGATGCTTCGGCGCACGAGCCCCGCTCGAGAGGAAAACTGACAGCCGCAGTTCAGGAGGCAAGAACTGCGTCGTCGTCGAAATTTCCAAGACCTCCTCTTTGTCCGACCAACGAAATTGATGTGCTAGTAGAAGGTGTTGCTGTACGTGCACTTGTTGACACAGGCGCCGTCGTTTCTGTAATTAGTGAAAAACTATGTCGCGATTTGAGAAAAGTTACAACGCCGCTTACGAATCTTGCTCTGCGTACAGCCACTTCCCATTTCATCGCGCCGACAGGTCAGTGCACAGCATGCGTTCTTAATCAAGATGTTTGGTACACCGTCAACTTTGTTGTTCTTCGACGTTCATCTTACGACGTCATACTAGGATGGGATTTTCTTTCTACCCATCAGGCCCTCGTCGACTGCGCTCGTGCTGAACTCACGTTGACGAATCCGTGCCTTGATATCGACCACCACAGTCCCTCGAAAGTGTTTGCCGCAGCTGACGTCCGCATCGCGCCGTTGTCCGCCGTCCTAGTGCCTGTGTTTTCCCCTGCTGCCACTAACTCGACACTCCTGTTCCAACCAACTATAGCTAGTGTGCAACACCGAACCATCGTCCTCCCGTTTGCCGTCATCAAATTTCCAATGGTTCGGCGGTACTTTATGCGTGCAACGTTTCTGCTTGCCCGTACATCCTGCTACGCGGCGAGTGTCTGGGAAGCCTCGAGACCTTAAATTGTATTTTCGAAGACCCGATCTATCCAGACAAGCAATTTTTACCGACTTGTGCCATTACACCCGCAACTGACGCCAATGAACCTATGGATGTATTCCGCAAGTCCATTGATTACAACCTCACGCCTGGGCAGCAGGAACAGCTGATCAAGCTGCTACAGCGTTTTCGAGCCTCATTTGACCACAATCAGCCTTCCTTAGGTCGAGCGTCATCTGTTGTTCACCGTATAGATACCGGTCAAGAGACGACATTACGGCAGCGTCCATATCGTGTGTCAACTACCGAACGCCGTGCCATCAATGAACAGGTTGACGACATGCTGACACGTGGCATAATCGAACCGTCAAGCAGTCCCTGGGCCTCTCCAGTTGTGTTGGTGAAGAAGAAGGACGGATCCATCAGGTTTTGCGTGGACTACCGACGTCTCAACCGAATCACGCGCAAGGATGTCTATCCGCTGCCACGCATTGATGATGCCTTGGACTGCCTACAGGGAGCCGAATTTTTCTCTTCTTTAGATCTGCGCTCTGGATACTGGCAGGTACCCATGGCAGAGGCCGATCGCGAGAAAACAGCTTTCATCACGCCCGACGAGCTTTACAAATTCACAGTGATGCCCTTCGGTCTCTGCAATGCACCAGCTACTTTCGAGCGAATGATGGACTCTATCCTTCGAGGCCTCAAATGGAACGTTTGCCTTTGTTATTTAGATGACATTGTCGTCTTTTCAACTGATTTCGCAACCCATTTACCCGCCTCGAGAAAGTCCTCGCATGTATTTCTGCCGCAGGGCTGCAACTGAATCTGAAAAAGTGCCATTTCGCCGCTCGAAAGCTTACGATCCTTGGCCACGTGGTTTCAAAAGACGGCATTCTTCCTGACCCTGCCAAACTTACAGCCGTTTCAGCGTTTCCCAAACCGACCACCATGAAAGAGCTCCGAAGCTTCATAGGCCTGTGCTCTTACTTCCGGCGCTTCGTCCGCAATTTCGCGACGATCATCGCTCCTTTGACCAAGCTCCTTGCCGGCTCTAGAGACCTTTCAGTCTGGTCTGCCACCTGTGACGATTCTTTCAATGAACTTCGCCGCCTCCTCACGTCGCCGCCTATTCTGCGACACTACGACCCATCGGCACCCACAGAGATCCACACCGACGCTAGTGGTGTCGGGCTAGGCGCCATTCTTGCACAGCAGAAAGACGGCTTTCAAGAGTACGTGGTTGCCTACGCAAGCTGAACTCTTAGCAAAGCCGAAATCAACTATTCCGTCACTGAAAAGGAATGCCTCGCCATTATTTGGGCGATAGAGAAATTTTGACCTTACGTGTACGGGCGCCCTTTTGACGTCGTGACTGACCACCACGCCCTCTGCTGGTTGTCGTCACTGAAGGATCCAAGCGGTCACCTCGCCCGATGGGCATTACGCCTAAAAGAATATAATATTCGCGTGGTCTAACGCTCCGGCCGGAAACATTCGGACGCAGACGCCCTATCCCGTTCGCCTCAACCCCCTGACCCAGACTGCTGCGAAAGTCCAACATGTGATGCCACTGCCGTCACCATCGCCGACATGCCATCTGAGCAACGCAAGGACCCTTGGGTTACATCGATTCTAGACATCCTGGCTGGGCGGACGGCTTCCCTCCCTTCTCGCACGTTGCGTCGGCAAGTCGAGCACTTCGCCACTCGCGATGACGTGCTGTACCGACAAAACTACGCACCCGATGAACGTCAGTGGCTACTCGTGATTCCACGTCATCTGCGATCCGAAGTTTGTTCCACGTTTCATGATGACCCCCAATGTGGCCACGCAGGTTTCCTGAAGACTTATTCTCGCATACGTCTCTGATATTACTGGCGTGGCATGTATCGTTTTATACGACAATACGTTCGGGCCTGCTCGACGTGCCAGAGACAAAAAACTCCCCCATATCACGCCAGCGGTACCTTGTTACCCTTACCATGCCCATCCCGATCATTCGACCGCGTCAACATCGATATCTATGGTCCCCTTCCCAACACTGCTGACGGTAACTGCTGGACCATAGTTGCCGTCGACCATGTCACGCGGTATGCCGAAACTTCATCCCTTCCCTCGTCTACAGCAAAAGACGTTGCGACTTTCGTTCTTCACAACATTGTATTACGTCATGGAGCACCTCGGGAGTTACTGAGCGATCGTGGTCGCGTATTCTTGTCAGACGTCATCACAGCATTGCTGCGTGAGTGCCACGTCGTTCACCGCACTACAAGCGCCTATCATCCCCAGACCAATGGAATGACAGAGCGCTTAAACCGCACCCTTGGTGACATGCTGTCCATGTATATCTCGTCAGACCACTCCAATGGTGACCGAGTGCTCCCGTTTATCACGTTCACCTATAATACCGCCATTCAAAGCACTACTGGGTTCTCTCCTTTTTTCCTCCTTTATGGACGCGAACCTTCTTGCACTATGGACACCATTCTCTCGTACAAACCTGCTCAGAGTATACGACTTTGTCTCAAGCCGCTACATACGCTGCAGAATGCCGCCAACTGGCAAGATCATTTACAACGCAAGACCAAGGACGCCAAAAGCACCACCATGACGCATCAAATGACACTACTTCCTACGATCCAGGTTCACTCGTCTGGCTGCATGTCCCTTCTGCTACACCTGGCCTTTCTACCAAGTTGGTCCCCAAGTATCACGGCCCATATCGTGTGCTACAAAAAACGTCACCAGTGAATTACCTCATTGAGCCACTAGAACCATCTTCTGACCAACGTCGTCGTGGCCAGGAAATTGTCCATGTCTCGAGACTTAAGCCCTGCTACGACCCTCCCGTGTTTACTTGTCCATAGGTCGCCAGGATGGCTCCTTATTTCGCGGGGAGTAATTGTAATGAATTAATGAATCTTAATAACAGACGCTCTGCTGGCAATGAAGAAGACGATGATGATGGGTGGCTGTTGTAGTAGCTCGCGCACGCCACTCGCCA